>NW_022309941.1:0-4523 GCF_002776525.5 Piliocolobus tephrosceles
CCGCCAGAGAACAACCCCCCTTTGACTGTAATTTTCCTTTACCTACCGAAATCCTATAAAACAGCCCCACCCTTATCTCCCTTCCCTGACTCTCTTTTCAGACTCAGCATGCCTGCACCCAGTTGATTACAAAGGTTTATTGCTCACACAAAGCCTGTTTGGTGGTCTGTTCTCAGGGATGCGCATGTCACTTTTCAGTAACAGCTTTCTGGCAAACTATAAAAGGACTATACTGAGGAGAAAACTGAACCAAAAGAAATAAACTGCAGCACCAATTAGCCAAATTTGGGTAACTAGTGGGGTACATTTTACCAGGGTAAAAAATGGGATTGGGTTGGCGGCCCAACATAGAAGAGTTAGAGTCTCTCCTGACATACTGGATTGAAGACCTCTCTTAATAAAAAGCTTGAGAACCCAGTTAGGAAGGTTCGAGACCTTTCTAAGATTTATGGGGTTGGCCAGGCACAGTGGCTCACATCTGTAATCCCAGCACTTTGGGAGGCCAAGGCAGGTGGATCACCTGAGGTCACGCCAGTTTGAGACCAGCCTGACCAACATGGAGAAAACCCGTCTCTACTAAAAATACAAAAACTAGCTGGGCATGGTGACACATGCCTGTAGTCCTAGCTACTCGGGAAGCTGAGGCGGGAGAATCACTTGAAAGCGGGAGGCGGAGGTTGTGGTGAGCCAAGATCGTGCCATTGCACTCCAGCCTGGACAACAGGAGGGAAACTCTGGCTAAAAAAAAAAAAAAAAAAAAAAAAACTTAGGGGGTTAGAGGCCCTCTCACTAGTATCACTCTTGGTTAAAAATAGACGAGGCAGGCCAGGCACGGTGGCTCATGCCTATAATCCCAGCTACTCAGGAGGCTGAGGCAGGAGAATGTCTTGAACCCGGGAGGTGGAGGTTGCAGTGAGCCAAGATCACTCCACTGCACTCTGTAGATTAATTTTCCCTGTGTTCTTTGCTGACAGTTGTGTGTGACACGATTAGGCATATACAGGATCATGAGACATGGGGAGCTTCTATTCTCCTCAAAAGGGGAAACTTGAGAGGTAATGAAATTGTTGGAAAAGATCCCTTCAGGACGGAGAAGTCGAGAAGTCGAAGTCGTCACCTGAATTTCTCAGTGTCATTGCAATGGGTGGGTCTTTCACTGGCATCCCTGAGCTCCTCCCTTTCCCCAACCTGCCTCAGGCAATGCTTTGCTTTCCTTCAATCCTCTTTCTTTCTTATCTTTTCTGTTATTCAGGGCAACTATCCTTTTTTGTTTGTTTGTTTTAAGACAGAGTTTCCCTGTTGTTGCCCAGGCTGGAGTGCAATGGGGCAATCTTGGCTCACCACAACCTCCGCCTCCCGGGTTCAAGCGATTCTCCTGCCTTAGCCTCCTGAGTAGCTGGAATTACAGGAATTTGCCACCACACCTGGCTAATTTTTGTATTTTTAGTAAAGACAGGGTTTCACCACATTGGCCAGGCTGGTCTCGAACTCCTGACTTCAAGTGATCTGCCCATCTTGGTCTCCCAAAGTGCTGAGATTACAGGCATGAGTCATTGCACCTGACCATGTGTGATATTTATATATGAAAGAGTTCTGATTAATTGACTTAAAAATAATAAATGCTTAAGTCTAACTTTTTTTCAGAAAAGGAACAAACGTAACGCCTTTTAGTTCATGTGACATAAGTAATCTTTGGGAAATAAAAGCAGTTTTACATGCAAGGTGTAAGAAAAGTAGAATGTGCTTTTGGTAAACAATTATAAGATGGCATAAAATGTTAATTTTTTTGGCCTAGTTTAGAGGGCTAAAGAGTTGTTTTAAGTTAGGATTGAGCTGAAGGTTTGAGCAAGTTGTGGAAGGTTTGTAAAAAATTAATCTTGTAAAAAAAAATTCTGTGTGTGAACATATTGGCTAAAGTTAAAGACATATTATTCAAGCTTTTTTGTTTTTTGTTTTTTTGACACGGAGTTTTGCTCTTGTTGCCCAGGCTGGAGTGCAGTGGCATGATCTCAGCTCACCGCAACCTCCGCCTCCCAGGTTCAAGTAATTCTCCTGCCTCAGCCTCCCTAGTAGCTGGGATTACAGGCATGTGCCACTATGCCTGGCTAATTTTGTATTTTTAGTAGAGACAGGGTTTCTCTATGTTGGTTGGGCTGGTCTCGAACTCGCGACCTCAGGTGATCTGCCCGCCTCAGCCTCCCAAAGTGCTGGGATTACAGGTGTGAGTCACCATGCCCGGCCTGTATTCAATTTTTGGTTTTGTTTTTTAATAAGTTAAACATTGGAATATAAGTACAACAGGTTTTTTTATTTTTATTTTTTTTTCAAAGCACAGATCTGTTCCTTAACAAAAATTGTACAGGGTTCTTATATTAAAGGTTTATAAGAATCTTGCCTTATGGTCAAACTGATTAAGGTTGGATAGATTTGTATATCGTATTTTATTAAAAACTTGTTTTGGCCAGGTGCAGTGACTCACACCTGTAATCCCAGCACTTCAGGAGGCCAAAGAGGGAGGATCACTTGACGTCAGGAGTTTGAGACCAGCCTGACTAACACGGTGAAACCCCGTCTCTACTAGAAATACAAAAATTAGCCAGGTGTGGTGGCATATGCCTGTAATCCCAGCTACTTGGGAGGCTGAGGCAGGAGAATTGCTTGAGCCCAGGAGGCGGATGTTTCAGTGAGCCAAGATTGTGCCACTGCATTGCAGCCTGGATGACAAGAGTGAAACTCCATCTCAAAAAGAAAAAAAAACAAAACTGGGTTTGACATCAATAGTACACTAATTCAAAGGTGAAATGTAGGCTTTCTCTTTTAAACAAGATCTTTATATTATGTTTTGAAAAATGAAAAATTTTTTCTGTCTTTTGAATAAACTACAAAAAAAAAAAAGACAGGAGACAAATAGTTTGGAAAGTTTAGTCTTTCCTCCATCAAAAAGAAAAGGTTTTTGCCTTTTTAATAATCTTTAAGAAGGCAACTTCTTCTTCTTCTTACTATTGTTATTATTAAGATAAAGTCTCACTCTGTCGCACAGGCTGTATTGTAGTGGTGTGATTAGTTGACTCCAACCTCCGCCTCCCGGGTTCAGGTGATTCTCATGCCTCAGCCTCCTGAGTGCCTGAGATGATCGGAATGCCTTACCATGCCCAGCTATTTTTTGTTTGTTTGTTTCTTTGTCATTGTTTGTTTTTGAGACAGAATCTAGTTCCATCGCCCAGGCTGAAGTTCAATGGTCTGATCCAGGCTCCCTGCAATGTCCGCCTCCTGGGTTAAAGCACTTCTCCTGCCTCAGCCTCCTGAGTAGCTAGGATTACAAGCATGTGACACCACACACAGCTAATTTTTCTATTTTTAGTTGAAACACGGTTTCGGGCTGGGCGGGTGACCCATGCCTGTAATCCTAGCACTTTAGGAGGCCGAGGTGGGTGAATCATGAGGTCAGAGTTCGAGACCAGCCTGACCAACATGGAGAAACCCTGTTTCTACTAAAAATACAAAAATTAGCTGGGCGTGGTGGCATGCATCTGTAATCTCAGCTACTCGGGAGGCTGAGGCAGGAGAATCGCTTGAACCTGGGAGGCGGAGGTTTCAATGAGCCAAGATCACATGCACTCCAGACTGGGTGACAAAGCAAGACTCCATCTCAAAGAAAAAAAAGAAAGAAAGAAAAAGAAAAACAAAAAGGAAAGAAGGAAGAAAGAGGGGGAGGGAGGGAACAGGGTTTCACCATGTTGGCCAGACTGGTCTCAAACTCCTGGCCCCGAGTGATCCATCTTTTTATTTCTAGTAGAGAAGGAGTTTCCCTATGTTGGCCAGGCTGGTCTTAAATTCCCGGCCTCAAGCAGCCCAACCAACTGGACCTTCCAAAGTGCTGAGATTACATGCATGAGCCACCACACCCGGCCTCATTTTGGCTACATGAATGACATATGGTGACCTGGAATTTGATTTCATTATATCAAGTGTTTTAAACTTTTGATATTTGACAAACTTTTCAATATTAAATTACAAATTTTGTCTTTTTCTGACCTAGTTAATCTTTTAAATATTAGGTTACCTGAAGTCCCCAAATGACATATTCAGCTTATTTGGTATTAAAATCATACAGGATGTATTGTCAAATATGAAATGGTGTTGGTTTTCTTTAGGTTATGTTTGTATAAATATGTTATTGTTGAGTGTCCCCAAATTATGGAAAACTGTATTTTTTTTTTTTTTAATTATTTTTTTTTTTTTGAGACGGAGTCTTGCTCTGTCGCCCAGGCTAGAGTGCAGTGGGCGGATCTCAGCTCACCGCAACCTCTGCCTCCTGGGTTCACGCCATTCTCCTGCCTCAGCCTCCCGAGTGGCTGGGACCACAGGCGCCCACCACCTCGCCCGGCTAATTTTTTGTATTTTTAGTAGAGACGGGGTTTCACCGTGTTAGCCAGGAGGGTCTCGATCTCCTGACCTCGTGATCCGCCCGTCTCGGCCTCCCAAAGTGCTGGGATTACAGGCTTGAGCCACCGCGCCCGGCC
>NW_022309942.1:0-2583 GCF_002776525.5 Piliocolobus tephrosceles
CTGCCTTCTCCCTGGTCACGTTCCATTAGAGAGAACAGAATAGTTTCTTGCCTTTCCAGAGTCCCTCTTAGTGGGGATTGGCCAAGTGACATTGTCCTGCCCCGGGAGACATAAGTGGAAGTTAGCTTAAAGGTTTCTAGCCTCGGTGTGCTGCGACGATGTGAACCAGGACATGAGAGCTGACTGTCCATTGTTCGGGAATTCTGCAAGTTGGTTGTTCAACACATTCAGTGCTTAAAAATATTAAATAATATAAGCTCACAAATTTAAAAAATGCATTAGAACAGAGGCAGTGGCCCACGTCTAACACATTGGAAGCTGAGGCAGGAAGATCACTTGAGCCCAGGAGTTCAAGACCAGCTTAGGCAAAAAAGGAAGACCCTGTCTCTACAAAAAAATTTTAAAATTAGCTACGCATGGTGGTGTGTGCATGCAATCCTAGCCACTCAGGAGGCTGAGATGGGAGGATCGCTTGAGCCATCTGTTTAAGGCTCCAATGAGCTATGATAGTGCCACTGCACTCTAGCCTGGGTGACAGAGCCAGACCTTGTCTCAGAAATAAATATATTTCATATATTAATAAATTTATAAGAAATGTATATATGTGCACATGTATTATAATTATATATTTAGACATAAATATATATTTCTTGTTTTATTTATTTATTTATTTACTTATTTTGAGATGGAGTTTAACCCTTGTCGCCCAGGCTGGAGTGCAATGACACAATCTGGGCTCACTGCAACCTCCACCTCCTGGGTTCAAGTGATTTTCCTGCCTCAGTCTCCTGAGTAGCTGTGATTACAGGTATGCACCACCACGCCTGGCTAATTTTTGTATCTTTTGTAGAGATGGGGTTTCTCCATGTTGGTTAGGCTAGTCTCGAACTCCTGAGCTCAGGTGATCTGCCCACCTCGGCCTCCCAAATTGCTGGGATTACAGGTGTAAGCCACTGTGCACAGCCTATATGATATATTTATATATTATAATTATGTATACTAATTTTATATAATTATATATGAATACAGATATAAAAAATGTCCTTGCCTTCTCTTGTTTCTACCTACAGTCCCAAGACTTCAAATACTATCTACATGTAATAATTTTAAATGTATATTATACATATATATATATAAATTTTTTTTTTTTGAGATGTAGTCTCGCCCTGTCACCAGGCTGGAGTGCGATGGCACAGTCTCAGCTCACTGCAACCTCTGACTCCCGGATTCAAGCGATTCTCCTGCCTCAGCCTCCCAAGTAGCTGGGCTTATAGACGCCCACCACCACGTCCAGCTAATTTTTGTATTTTTAGTAGAGACAGGGTTTTGCCGTGTTGGTTAGGTTGGTTTCAAACTCCTGACCTTAATTGATCGCCCACCTCAGCTTCCTAAAGCGCTGGGAATACAGGCGTGAGCCACCTTGGCCAAAATATTTTTCTGTTTCCAAACATTTTACTCTACTGTAAAAAAAAATCTTTGTACCTCTCTTCTTTTCATCTTTCCTAAGTGTACATATTACCAAAATGTCTTTAGGTTCAGGTCCCCCTGTGAAAACTTTACAGGGTGTTGTGTCCTCAGTCACCCTCTTGTCTTTTCCTAGTCCTGGCATTTTAGAACTGTCTGGGGATGACCCAGAGTACGCACTGTGGCCATGTCTATTGCAGGGTCTAGTGAGTATCAGTCCCGGGGTCATCTCATTGCCAAGGACAGCCTGAGGTAGGGGGTAGAGTCTCTCAGGGGAGCAACTGGATGCTCTTGGCCTTAGAGGAATCTCCTGGTATAGTTTCATCTAAAATGGTGACCCCTTAGGGTTATTAAAATGTTAGGACATTCAAATTATGGACAATACAACATAATGTCATTAAAGCCAGGTCATTAAAACTGTTCCTCCAGCCGGGGTTTTTATTCCTTGGAGACACATTGACGGTCTGCCAATGGGATGCTGATATTGAGAGGAAAAGGCAGAAATGATTTCTGCTCTCTAGATTGTCTCAGACTTGTGAAGAGAGAAAAACTGTCCCAAAGGACAAGGAAAACCCACCCCAGAGAGGATTTGCAAGAACCTGAATATGGAAATGCACTTAAGGCGCACAGGAGGACAAAGAGCAGTGCCAGTGCCTCCTAGGTGGTCACTGAGCGCTGTACTGAACAGGATGAGTGTCCCGAGGGATGGAATGGCCTGTCGTGACACTTAGAAAGGTCTGTGTTGGAGTCAGCACTGCCCCTCCCTGCGTTTGTTACCTTGAAAAGGCTTGTCCGCTTATTTGAGTTTCAGTTCTTCATTGACTATAAGATACATTTTGTCAGTACAGCCTGAAAGATAAAAATATTACTTCCAAAGAGGCAAGGTAAGATGATATATTTTATTTGCTAAAAATTCATATTTATTTCTTCCCCAGAGTGAGTGTAGTAAGTTTTAAAGGTCTGTTTTGTTTATGGGTAATTTCAAATGGAATTGTATTACTTAGCTTTGTCAATGCTACTGGGGAAATAAAAGTGTGATAGATAAATTGATGATTTACAAAGATTCACCAAAATGTCAGTTCCCCTCTTGTAGCATGGTGAAGAATTTATGACAGTGGA
>NW_022309944.1:0-9876 GCF_002776525.5 Piliocolobus tephrosceles
GTCAGGTAGCGTGACGCCTCCAGCTTTGTCCTTTTGACTTAGGATTGTCTTGGCAATGCGATACCAGTATCATGCTGTTTTGGTTACTGTAGCCTTGTAGTATAGTTTGAAGTCAGGTAGCATGATGCCTCCAGCTTTGTCCTTTTGACTTAGGATTGTCTTGGCAATGCGGGCTCTTTTTTGGTTCCATGTGAACTTTAAAGCAGTTTTTTCCAATTCTGTGAAGAAACTCATTGGTAGCTTGATGGGGATGGCATTGAATCTATAAATAACCTTGGGCCGTATGGCCATTTTCACGATATTGATTCTTCCTATCCATGAGCATGGTATGTTCTCCCATTTGTATAAAAGACCAGCTTTCAAACTGGTTAATGTAGAGTAAGCCCTAACCCTGTGAAAAGAATGGACATGTCAGAGAGCAGTTTATTCGACAGCTTCTTTCTGTTTTTTCTTGGACGTCATTTAACTTTTTGCCATAGTCGTCCATGTGTTCGGAATATCACTCTTTTGGTTTTACAGGACAGTGTTCAAACTGTGCCTTATGAGAAGAAAGTTATAACTCCCTGAGTGGAATGCACACGTCACCAAGCACTTTCTCAGAAAACTACTTTCCAGTTTTTATATGACGATATTTCCTATTTCACCATAGGCCCAAATGCGATCCCAAATATCACTTCATGAATTCATCCACAGGGAATCTCCAAGCTGTGTAATGTAAAGTAAGCTTCATCTATGTGAGTTGAATAAACACAGCAAAAAGCAGATTCAAAGAAAGCTTCTTTCCCGTCTTTATCTGAAGATACTTCCTTTTTCACCCCCCTAGTCCTGAATGTGCTCCTGAAGGTTCCTTCATGGATCCGTCCATGATAGTTTGCAAGCTGCATAATGTTAAGAAAGCTTTATCTATGTGAGATGATTACACATGTCACAGAGTGTTTCCCTAGAATGGTTCTTTCCAGTTTTTGTCTGAGGTTATTTCCCTTTTCACCATTGGCATCAACATGCTACCGAATATCACTTGGTACCTGTTGCTCCAAAAGGGTTTCCCCAATGCTGTGTGAGAAGAGAAGTATAACACTGTTACTGGAATGCACACGTCACAAAGCAGTTCCTCGGAAAGCTTCTCTACAGTTTCGGTCTGAACATATTTCCTTTTTTACCATTAGCCTCAAAGTGCTCCCGAATATCCCATCACACGATAAACATATACAGGGTTAGAAAACTGCTCAATGAAAAGAGAGGCTTATCTGAGTGATAGGAATTAAGATGACACAGAGCAGTTTCACAGAAAGCTTCCTTCTGGATTTTACCTGAGGATAATTCTTTCTCCATATTCTAAAGATTGTTCCCAAATGTCCTTCCTCAGATTCCACAAAAACAGTGCTTTCAAGCTGCTCATTCCAAAGAATGGTTTAACTTAATGAGACGAATACACACATCACAAAGAAGTTGCTCAGAACTTCTCTCTGCAGGTTTCATCGGAAGGCGTTTCCTCACTCACCACAAGCCTCTGGGCGTCACTAAATATCCCTTCACATATTTTTCAAAGACAGAATTTCAAAACTGGGCAACATAGAGTAAGCATTAACTCTGTGAAGTGAATGCACATATCAGAGAGCAGATTCTTGGAATGCTTCTTCCTAGGTATTATTTCAGTATATTTCACTACTTGCCATAGTCTACAAAGCATTCTGAAATATTACTTTTTTGGATTCACAGGAACAGTGTTGAAACACTGCCTTGTGAGAAAAGAGGTATAACTCCCTGAGTGGAATTCATACATCACTAAATAGTTTCTCAGAAAGCTTCTATCCAGTTTTTATCTGAAGATATCTCCTCTTTCACCGTAGGCCTGAATGTGCTCCCCAATGTCCCTTGCGGATCTGTGCATGACGGAGTTTTCAAACTGCGTTATATAATTACAATTTTAACTATGCAAGATGAATATATATATCTAACACAAAGCAGTTTCACAGAAATCTTCTTTCCAGTTTTTGTCTGAGAATTTGCCTTTTTCACCATAGTCGATTCCGGAATATCTCTTGGTAGCTTTTTCTCCAAAAGGAATTCCGGAATCCTCTAGGAGAAGAAAGGTATATTTCTGTGAGTGCAGTGCACATGTAACAAAGCAGCTCCTCAGAAAGCTTCTCTCCAGGTTCTATCTGAAGACGTTTCCTTTCTCACTGTAAGCCTCAAAGCCCTCCAGAATATCCCTTCACAGGTTAACAAAAAACAGTGTTATGAAACAGCTCAGTGAAAAGAGAAGCTTAACTGTGTAAGCGGAATTCACGTGATACTGAGCATTATCACAGAAAGCTTCCTTCTATTTTCTCTCTGAGGTTATTTCTTTTTCAGCATATTCTGAAGAGCGTTTCTAAATGTCCTTTCTCAGATTCCACAGAAACAGTGATTTCAAACTGCTCAATCCACAGAATGATTTAACAATAGGAGATGAATACAAACATCACAAAATAATTGCCCAGAAAGCTTTTCTCCGATTTTCGACGGAAGACATTTCCTTGCCTCACACAGGCGTCTGGTCACCACATAGTATCCCTTCGCAGAACCCTCAAAGACTGACTTTCAAACTGGGAAATGAAGAGTAAGCTTTAACCCTGTGAACAGAATGGACATGTCAGAGAACGGTTTCTTCAAGTGCTTCTTTCTGCTTTTTATTGGACGACATTTCACTTTTTGCCAAAATCTTCAATGTGCTCTGAATATCACTCTTTCAGTTTTACAGGAAAAGTGTTCAAACTGTGCATTATGAGAAAAAGTTATAATTTCCTGAGTGGAATGCACACATCACCAAGTAGTTCCTCAGAGAGCTTCTCTCCAGTTTTTTTCTGACTCTATTTCCTATTTCACCATAGGCCCAAATGTGATCCCAAATATCCCAACGTAGATCCATCCAGGAGGGAGTTTCCAAGCTGTGTAATATAAAGAAAGCTTCGTCTATGTGAGATGAATAAACATAGCAAAAAGCATATTCACAGAAAAGTTCTTACCAGTTTTTTTCTGAAGATATTTCCTTTTTCACCCTAGTCTTGAATGTGCTCCTGAAGGTCCCTTCGTGGATCTGTCCATGACAGTTTCCAGGCTGCATAATGTAAAGAAAGCTTTATCTATGTGAGATGATTACACATACCACTGCGAAGTTTCCTGGAAAGCTTCATTCCAGTTTTTGTCTGAGGCTATTTCCCATGTCACCATCGGCATCTACATGCTCCCGAATATCACCTGGTGCCTGATTCTCCAAAAGGGTTTCCCAGATGCTGTACGAGAAGAGAGGTATAACACTGTGACTCAAATTCACACATCA
Organism: Piliocolobus tephrosceles; assembly: GCF_002776525.5. Lineage (NCBI taxonomy): Eukaryota > Metazoa > Chordata > Mammalia > Primates > Cercopithecidae > Piliocolobus > Piliocolobus tephrosceles. The sequence continues at coordinate 3,323 of NW_022309944.1, forward strand.
CAAAGCAGTTCCTCAGAAAGCTTCTCTCCATTTTCGGTGTGAACATATTTCTTTTTTCACTGTAAGCCTCAAAGTGCTCCCGAATATCCCATCACACGCTAAACATACACATGGTTTGAAAACTGCTCAATGAAACGACAGGCTTAACTGAGCGAGAGGAATTAAGATGTCACAGAGCAGTTTCATAGAAAGCTTCCTTCTGGATTTTACCTGAGGATATTTCTTGCCCATATTCCAAGGATCGTTCCCAAATGTCTTTCCTCAGATTCCACAAATACAGGGATTTCAAGCTGCTCAATCCAAAGAATGCTTTAACTCTAGGAGACGAATACACACATTGCAAAGCTGACGCTCAGAACGTTTCTCTGCAGGCTTCCTCAGAAGATGTTTCCTCGCTCACCACAAGCCTCCAGGCGTCACTGAATATCCCTTCACAGATTCTTCAAAGACAGAGTTTCGAAACTGGGCAACATAGAGTAAGTATTAACCCTGTGAAGTGAATGCAGATATCAGAGAGCAGATTCTTGGAATGCTTCTTCCTCGATTTTATTTCAGTATATTTCACTAATCGCCATAGTCCTCAATGCGTTCTGAAATATCACTTTTTCGGTTACACATAAAGAGTGTTCAAACACTGTCTTGTGAGAAAAGAGGTATAACTCCCTGAGTGAAATGCATACATCACAAAGTAGTTTCTCAGAAAGCTTCTATCCAGTTTTTATCTGAAGATATCTCCTCCTTCACCGTAGGCCTGAATGTGCTCTCGAATATCCCTTGGCAGATCTGTGCATGACGGAGTTTCCAAACTGCATAATATAACTAAAGTTTTAACTATGCAAGACGGATAAATATATATAACACAAAGCAGTTTCACAGTAATCTTCTTTCCAGTTTTTGTCTGAAGATATTTCCATTTTCACCATAGTATAGAATGTGCTACTGATGGTCCCTCATGGACACGTCCAAGACAGTTTCCAAGCTGTGTAATATAAAGAAAGGTTTATCTATGTGAGATGATTACACATATCACAGAGTGGTTTGCTAGAAATCTTCTTTCCAGTTTTTGTCTGAGGCTATTTTCCTTTTCACCACTGGCATCCAAATGTTTCCGAATATCACCTGGTACCTGTTTCTCTAAAAGCATTTCCCCGACTCTGTATGAGAAGAGAGGTATAAAATTGTGACTGGAATGCACACGTCACAAAGCAGTTTCTCGTAAAGCTTCTCTACAGTTTCGGTCTGAACGTATTTCATTTTTCACCATTAGCCTCAAAGTGCTCCCGAATATCCCATCACCCGCTAAACATACACAGGGCAAGAAAACTGCTCAATGAAAAGAGAGGCTTATCTCAGTGCGAGGAGTTATGACCACACAGAGCAGTTTCACAGAAAGCTTCCTTCTCGATTTTACCTGAGGATATTTTTTTCTCCGTATTCTAAGGATCGTTCCCAAATGTCCTTCCTCAGATGCCAAAAAAAAAAAAGTCATTTAAAGCTGCTCAATCCAAAGAATTGTTTAAATCTATGAGACGAATACACACAGAGTAAAGTAGTTGCTCAGAACGTTTCTCTGCAGGTTTCATTGGAAGACATTTCCTAGCTCACCACAAGCCTCCGGGCATCACTAAATATCCCTTCACAGATTCTCTAAGACAGAGTTACGAAACTGGGCAACATAGAGTAAGCATTAACGCTGTGAAGTGAATGCACGTATCAAAGAGCAGATTCTTGGAACGTTTCTTCCTCGATTTTATTTCAGTATATTTCACTATTCGCCATAGTCTTCAAAGAGGTTCCGAAATATCACTTTTTTAATTTCACAGGAACAGTGTTCAAACACTGCCTTGTGAGAAAGGAGGTATAACTCCCTGAGTGGAATGTATGCATCACAAAGTAGTTTCTCAGAAAGCTTCTATTCAGTTTTTATCTGCAGATATCTACTCTTTCACCGTAGGCCTGAAGGTGCTCCCGAATGTCCTTTTGCAGATCTGTGCATGACAGAGTTTCCAAACTGCATAATATAATTAAAGTTTTAACTATCCGAGGTGAAAATATATATCTAACACAAAGCAGTTTCACAGAAATCTTCTTTCCAGTTTTTGTCTGAGGATATTGCGTTTTTCACCATAGTCGTCGCTATACTCCTGAATGTCTCTTCATGGCTTTTTCTCCAAAAGGGATCCCGGAATCCTCTAGGAGAATACAGGTATATTTCTGTGAGTGGAATGTACACATCACAAAGCAGCTCCTCAGAAAGCTTCTCTCCAGTTTCTATCTGAAGATGATTCCTTTCTCACCGTAAGCTTCAAAGCCCTCCAGAATATCCCATTGCAGACTAAACAACAATAGTGTTATGATAGAGCTGAATGAAAAGTGAAGCTTACCTGTGTGAGCCAAAATCTCGTGACGGGAGCAGGTTCACAGAAAGCTTCCTTCTGGTTTCTCTCTGCGGTTATTTCTTTTTCAGGATATTCTAAAGAGCGTTTCCAAATGTCCTTTCTCAGATTCCACAGAAACAGTGATTACAAACTGCTCAATCTAAAGAATGATTTAACTCTATGTGATGAATACAAACATCATAAAAGAGTGGCGCAGAAAGTTTCTCTCCAATTTTCGATGGAAGACATTTCCTTGCCTCACATAGGCCTACGGTGGCCACTTACTATCCCTTCGCAGAACCCTCAAAGACCGACATTAAAACTCGAAATGTAGACAAAGCTTTAACCCTGTGAAAGAATGGACATGTCAGAGACCAGTTTCCTCAATTCTTCTTTCTGATTTTCATTGGACGACATTTCACTTGTTGTCATAGTCTTCACTGTGCTCCGATATATATATATATTTGGTTTTACAATAACAGTTTTCAAACTCTACCATGAGAGAAGAAAGTTATAACTCCCTTAATGGAATGTGCCCATCACCAAGCAGTTCCTCAGAAAGATTCCCTCCACTTTTTTTTAATTATACTGTATGTTCCAGGGTACATGTGCATAAGGTGCAGGTTTGTTACATATGTATACTTGTGCCATGTTGGTGTGCTGCATCCATCAACTCGTCAGCACCCATCAATTCATCATTTATATCAGGTATAACGCCCCAATGCAATCCCTCCCCCCTTCCCCCTCCCCATGATAGGCCCCAGTGTGTGATGGTCCCCTTCCCAAGTCCAAGTGATCTCATTGTTCAGTTCCCACCTATGAGTGAGAACATGCGGTGTTTGGTTTTCTCTTCTTGTGATAGTTTGCTAAGAATGATGGTTTCCAGCTGCATCCATGTCCCTACAAAGGATGCAAACTCATCGTTTTTTATGGCTGCATAGTATTCCATGGTGTATATGTGCTACATTTTCTTAATCCAGTCTGTCACAAATGGACTTGTGTCTTCGTAGTAGAATAATTTATAATCCTTTGGGTATATACCCAGTAGTGGGATGGCTGGGTCATATGGTACATCTAGTTCTACATCCTTGAGAAATTGCGATACTGTTTTCCATAATGGTTGAACTAGTTTACAATCCCACCAACAGTGTAAAAGTGTTCCTGTTTCTCCACATCCTTTCCAACACCTGTTGTTTCCTGATTTTTTAATGATTGCCGTTCTAACTGGTGTGAGATGGTATCTCATTGTGGTTTTGATTTGCATTTCTCTGATGGCCAGTGATGATGAGCATTTTCTCATGTGTCTGTTGGCTGTATGAATGTCTTCTTTTGAGAAATGTCTGTTCATGTCCTTTCCCCACTTTTTGATGGGGTTGTTTGTGTTTTTCTTGTATATTTGTTTGAGTTCTTTGTAGATTCTGGAAATTAGCCCTTTGTCAGATGAGTAGATTGCAAAAATTTTCTCCCATTCTGTATGTTGCCTGTTCACTCTGATGGTAGTTTCTTTTGCTGTGCAGAAGCTCTTTAGTTTAATTAGATCCCATTTGTCAATTTTGGCTTTTGCTGCCATTGCTTTTGGTGTTTTAGACATGAAGTCCTTGCCCATGCCTATGTCCTGAATGGTACTACCTAGATTTTCTTCTAGGGTTTTTATGGTATTAGGTCTAACATTTAAGTCTCTAATCCATCTTGAATTAATCTTCATATAAGGTGTAAGGAAAGGATCCAGTTTCAGCTTTCTACTTATGGCTAGCCAATTTTCCCAGCACCATTTATTAAATAGGGAATCATTTTAATAAATTTCTTGTTTCTCTCAGGTTTGTCAAAGATCAGATGGCTGTAGGTGTGTGGTATTATTTCTGAGGACTCTGTTCTGTTCCATTGGTCTATATCTCTGTTTTGGTACCAGTACCATGCTGTTTTGGTTACTGTAGCCTTATAGTATAGTTTGAAGTCAGGTAGCGTGACACCTCCAGCTTTGTCCTTTTGACTTAGGATTGTCTTGGCAATGCAGGCTCTTTTTTGGTTCCATATGGACTTTAAAGCAGTTTTTTCCAAATCTGTGAAGAAACTCATTGGTAGCTTGATGGGGATGGCATTGAATCTATAAATAACCTTGGGCAGTATTGCCATTTTCACAATATTGATTCTTCCTATCCATGAGCATGGTATGTTCTTCCATTTGTTTGTGTCCTCTTTTATTTCACTGAGCAGTGGTTTCTAGTTCTCCTTGCAGAGGTCCTTTACATCTCTTGTAAGTTGGATTCCTAGGTATTTTATTCTCTTTGAAGCAATTGTGAAAGGAAGTTCATTCCTGATTTGGCTCTCTGCTTGTCTGTTACTGGTGTATAAGAATGCTTGTGATTTTTGCACATTAATTTTGTATCCTGAGACTCTGCTGAAGTTGCTTATCAGCTTAAGGAGATTTTGGGCTGAGATGATGGGGTTTTCTAAATATACAATCATGTCATCTGCAAACAGGGACAATTTGACTTCTTCTTTTCCTAACTGAATACCCTTGATTTCTTTCTCTTGTCTGATTGCCATAGCCAGAACTTCGAACACTATGTTGAATAAGAGTGGTGAGAGAGGGCATCCCTGTCTTGTGCCAGATTTCAAAGGGAATTTTTCCAGTTTTTGCCCATTCAGTATGATATTGGCTGTGGGTTTGTCATAAATAGCTCTTATTATTTTGAGGCTAGTTCCATCAATACCGAATTTATTGAGCGTTTTTAGCATGAAGGGCTGTTGAATTTTGTCAAAAGCCTTTTCTGCATCCATTGAGATAATCATGTGGTTCTTGTCTTTGGTTCTTTGTATATGCTGGATTATGTTTATTGATTGGCAAATGTTGAACCAGCCTTGCATCCCAGGGATGAAGCCCACTTGATCATGGTGGATAAGCTTTTTGATGTGCTGCTGAATCTGGTTTGCCAGTATTTAACTGAGGATTTTTGCATTGATGTTCATCAGGGATATTGGTCTAAAATTCTCCTTTTTTGTTTTGTCTCTGCCAGGCTTTGGTATCAGGATGATGTTGGCCCCATAAAATGAGTTAGGGAGGATTCCCTTTTTTTCTATTGATTAAAATAGTTTCAGAAGGAATGGTACCAACTCCTCCTTGTACCTCTGGTAGAATTCAGCTGTGAATCCATTGGTCCTGGACTTTTTTTGGTGGGTAGGCTATTAATTGTTGCCTCAATTTCAGAGCCTGCTATTGGTCTATTAAGGGATTCAACTTCTTTCTGGTTTAGTCTTGGGAGAGTGTACGTGTCCAGGAAATTATCCATTTCTTCTAGATTTTCTAGTTGATTTGCGTAGAGGTGTTTATAGTATTCTCTGATGGTAGTTTGTATTTCTGTGGGGTCGGTGGTGATATCCCCTTTATCATTTTTTATTGTGTCTATTTGATTCCTCTCTCCTTTCTTCTTTATTAGTCTTGCTAGCGGTCTGTCAATTTTGTTGATCTTTTCAAAAACCAACTCCTGGATTCATTGATTTTTTGGAGGGTTTTTGTGTCTCTATCTCCTTCAGTTCTGCTCTGATCTTAGTTATTTCTTGCCTTCTGCTAGCTTTTGAATGTGTTTGCTCTTGACTCTCTAGTTCTTTTAATTGTGATGTAAGAGTGTCAATTTTAGATCTTTCCTGCTTTCTCCTGTGGGTATTTAGTGCTATAAATTTCCCTCTGCACACTGCTTTAAATGTGTCCCAGAGATTCTGGTATGTTGTATCTTTGTTCTCATTGGTTTCAAAGAACATCTTTATTTCTGCTTTCATTTCATTATGTACCCAGTAGTCATTCAGGAGCAGGTTGTTCAGTTTCCATGTAGTTGAGCGGTTTTGATTGAGTTTCTTAGTCCTGAGTTCTAGTTTGATTGCACTGTGGTCTGAGAGACCGTTTGTTATAATTTCTCTTCTTTTACATTTGCTGAGAAGTGCTTTACTTCGAATTATGTGGTCAATTTTAGAATAAGTGCGATGTGGTGCTGAGAAGAATGTACATTCTGTTGATTTGGGGTGGAGAGTTCTATAGATGTCTATTAGGTCCGCTTGGTGCAGAGATGAGTTCAGTTCCTGGATATTCTTGTTAACTTTCTGTCTCGTTGATCTGTCTAATGTTGACAGTGGAGTGTTGAAGTCTCCCATTATTATTGTATGGGAGTCTAAGTCTCTTTG
>NW_022309945.1:0-4949 GCF_002776525.5 Piliocolobus tephrosceles
GATGGATGAGCAGATGGATGGGTAGGTGGATGGATGGATGAGTGAATTCATGGGTGAGTGAATGGATGAGTGAGTAGATGAGTGAATGCATGGATGGATGGATGGATAGATGGATGAGCGGATGGATGGGTGGGTGGATGGATAGATGGGTGAATGGATGGATAGATGAGTGAATGCACAGATGAGTGGATGGAGGGAGGGAGGGATGGATGGATGAGCAGATGGATGGGTGGGTGGATGGATAGATGGGTGAATGGATGGATAGATGAGTGAATGCATGGGTGAGTGGATGGATGAATGGACGGGTGGCTGGCTGGATGGATGGATGAGTGGATGGATGGGTGGATGGATGAGCAGATGGATGGTGGGTGGATGCATAGATGGGTGAATGGATGGATAGATGAGTGAATGCATGGGTAAGCAGATGGATGGATGGATGGATGGATGGATGAGCAGATGGATAGGTGGGTGGATGGATGGATGAGTGGATGGATGGATGAGCGGATGGATGGATGGATGGACGGACGGACGGATGTCTATTCGGCAGGAATACAGAGAAACTGAGACATGCCTGCACTGCTGGAGGGAATGCACAGTGGTGCACACACTTTGGAGAGCAGCTTGGAAGCTTCTAGAATTAAGTATGTATCTGCCATGCTACTTAGCAATCCCAATTCCAAGTATTTTCCAAGAGAAGTGAACATTTATGTTCTCACAAACACCTGTACATGAAGATCAGTGGAGGCTTTATTCATAGTGGCCCAAGCTGAATACAACCCAAATCTCTTCAATAGGAGAATGGATAAAGAAACGGTGGTGCATCCAGGTGATAGAATACTACCCGGCAAAAAAAAAAAAAAGATTAATTACTGATGTGGGCAACAACATGGCTGAATCAGTATCCTAAGTGGGAGAAGCCACTCAGGAAAGGCTACACACCACATGACTCTGAGGCAGGAGGTCAGCAGGACTGGTTTCAGAAGACGCAGGTCACAAAGACCTCGCTGATAAAACAATGCGGTAAAGAAGCCAGCCGAAACCCCCCAAATCCAAGATGGCGAGGAAAGTGACCTGTGGTCATCCTCACTGCTCATTACATGCTGATTATAATCCATTAACATGTGAAAAGACACTGCCACCAGTGCCCTGACAGTTTACAAATGCCACGGCAATGTCCGAAAGTTACCCTGCATGGTCTAAAAAGGGGAGGAAGCCTCAGTGCTGGGAATTCTCAGAAAACTCATGAATAATCCAGCCCTGGTAATCATCTGATCAAGAAATAACCCTAAAAGTACCCAGTCAGCACCCAGGGCAGCTCTGCCTGTGGAGTAGTCACCCTTTTATTCCTTTACTTTCCTGTCACCTAGACTGGAGTGCAGTGGCATGAGCATAGCTCACTGCAGCCTCGGACCCCCGGGGCTCAAGCGATTCTCTTGCCTCAGCCTCCCAAGCAGCTGGGACTCCAGGTGCGTCGCACCATGCCCAGCTTATTAATTCATTTTTTTGTAGAGACAGGATCTTGCTATGTTGCCCAGGGTGGCCTCAAACTCCTGGCCTCAAGTGATCTTCCCAACTCAGCCTCCCAAGTAGCTAGGTCTGCAGGCGAGGGCCACCACGCCCAGCCTTGTCTTTAGTTCGAATTTGCGTTTTTTTGTTTGTTTGTTTGTTTTGTTTTTTTTGTTTTTTTGTTTTTTTTGAGACGGAGTCTGGCTCCGTCACCCAGGCTGCAGTGCAGTGGCCAGATCTCAGCTCACTGCAAGCTCTGCCTCCCGGGTTCACACCATTCTCCTGCCTCAGCCTCCCGAGCAGCTGGGACTACAGGCGCCCGCCACCTCACCCGGCTAGTTTTTTGTATTTTTTAGTAGAGACGGGGTTTCACTGGGTTAGCCAGGATGGTCTCGATCTCCTGACCTCGTGATCCGCCCGCCTCAGCCTCCCAAAGTGCTGGGATTATGGGCTTGAGCCACCGTGCCCGGCCTGCATTGTTTTTTTGTAGCATTTAGCAGTATCCCCTGTGGCTATGAGTTGTACCTTCACTTACAGAATGACAGCCGTTTGGGTTTGCAAAAGCCTTTCACGGTCTAAGTGCAGCCTCCCAAAAGCAGAAATCTCTGATGCAAAGCCCCACAGGTCCAGGGCTCAGTTCCTCTGGAGTAGGGCTCTCCCCACCTGCCACGGAAGGCCTTGGAAAGTTCCGGTGTTCACCAGTGCTCGTGCTGTGTCCAGTCTGCCTGGTCCGGCCCGCCATGCAGTCAGGCCTCTAGATTCACCCACAGACACAGACAGGACCTTCGGTCAGTGAGGTTCTTCCCACCTTCCCATCCCACCACACTCCCTCTCTCCTTATACAAAATCAGCTCCAGGTCTTCCACAGGCAAGACCACTGGGCCACCCCTTCCTCCTTGGTCCCCCATCCCCACCCAGTTTGAGAGTCTTAGGAGCAGATAGGAACCCCCAAGGAAACACGGCAATCACAGAAGTACAGACCTGGAGGCCACATTGCCAATGTGCCCATTTTACAGATGAGCAAACAGAGGCCCAGGATGGGAAAGGAATCATCCAAGGTCATCAGCAAGTTAGAGGTGGGGCCGAGGCAGGGCTTGGGCTGTGTCCTGCCTCCCGGGTCAGTTCCCATCCCTACACCCCCACACCACCTCTCGAACCACTTGCTTTGCATGTCTTGTTTAATTCAACCCAGTTCCACAAACGTGCATCCAGGGTCCGTGACACGCAGCACGCTGGCTCTCCGTTATCTCCTGGAAGAGCAAAAACGCAGCAATAATGAATGAGCTTCCACTCAGGCTAATGAGCTTTGTCGTTGAGCTCCACACTGGGCAATGGGGCGGCTGCTTTGCCAGGGGAAATAACTTCTTAAAGTATTGAAATAAAGGCTTTTAGAAATTGTACATGGATTAAGGTTTCATTTCTTAAAGAACTAAACAAATAGTGCAAGAGGTGAGGTGGCAGGCTTCAATATTTGCCACAAAGACAGAAAGCCTCACGCTAGGAACGAAAAGATCGTAAGACTGCAGCTTGGCTGAGTTTGGCGGAAAACAAAGCGATGCGCTCAACTCTCAATTCTGTGCCACGACGGAAGGCTGCTCAGCAACAGTGGGTTTACTTTGTGTTTACTGTGTGGTGGTAAACAAAATACTTCAGTTCATATACAACTCCAAAGCTCGACTGGGCTCTGTGGCTCACGCCTGTCATCCCAGCACCTTGGGAGGCCAAGGCAGGTGGATCACCTGAGGTCAGGAGGTCGAGACCATCCTGGCCAACAAGGCGAAACTCCATCTCTACTAAAAATACAAAAATTAGCCAGGCGCGGTGGCGGGCACCTGTCATCCCAACTACTCAGGAGGCTGAGGCAGGAGAATCGCTTGAACCCGGGAGGTGGAGGTTGCAGTGAGCCGAGATCGCACCACTGCACTCCAGCCTGGCGACAGAGCAAGACTCTGTCTCAAAAAAACAAAACAAAACAAAAAACCTCCAAAGTTCAGGGCATCCCTGGGCCACACAGCACTCAAAGCCCTGGCGGAGCTGAGACTATGCCCAGCAAGAAACACCACTGGTCTCTGTTTTAATTTTTTTTTAGAAACAGGGTCTTACCTGTTACCCAGGCTGGAGTGCAGTGGCACCATACAGCTCACTGCAGCCTTGACCTCCTGGGCTCAAGCGATCCTCCTGCCTCAGCCTTCTGAGTAGTTGGAACTATACTCAGTGGTACGCCACCACACTCGGCTAATTTTTCAATTTTTTTGTAGAGATGAAATCTTCCTGTGTTGCCCAGACTGGTCTCAAACTCCTGGGCTTAAGCAATCCTCCCACCTCGGCCTCACAAGGTGCTGCGATTATAGGTAAGAGCCACTGAGCCTGGCTCCAAGCCATCTTTAAATACTCCCCGAGGAGAGGTTTTATTTCCTTTCTAGATGAGTCTCTCCCTGGATCCTTATAAACTGGATTTGGTTTCTCTCTTTTTAATAGGATTCATTAATTTCCTTTGGGAAAAATTTGAATTGTACACAGATGACCCTGGGTTTTGGTCTTGTGATAAAATATCTGTAATTTTCAATTGGTTGCTTTTAATCTTTTCTTTTCCAAAAACTGTAGCAGCAGATGCTTCTTAAATCGTGCCTCGCCCCACCCTCAACTTGGACTATCAAAATTTAGAAAAAAAATAAGTGGTTCATTACGTCTTTCCAGATAACTGGGTACTAAAGGTCATCTCTGTCTCGTGGAACGCTCTCACTGGAATCATTTCTATTTCTGTGCTGCTATTTATTCAAGTGTCTTTGCAACCATAATGTGCAGGTCACTGCCATCGGCAACTCTACAGGCACACAACAAGGCCCACAAGATTGTCAAACCCAGCTGGGGGCACAGCAAAGGCAGTGATGAGGCCAGAGAAAAAGCCGGAGTCCCTGGGGCACAGAGTCTTCCAGGCCTTGGCTGCAGGTCTTCCAGCATGGAGGAAGATCTTGGCCGGCCACAGTGGCCCATGCCTGTAATCCCAGCACCTCAGGAGGCTGAGGTGGGGGGACTACTTGAGCCCGGGAGTTTGAGGGCAGCCTGGGTGACATAGCGAGATCTTATCTCTACAAAAATATTTTGTAAATGAGCTGGATGTGGTGGCATGCCCCTGTAGTCTCTGCTACCCAGGGGGCTGAGGTGGGAAGGTCGCTTGAGCCTGGGAGGCTGAGGCTGCAGTGAGCTATGATTATGTCACTGTTCTCCAGCCTGGGCGACAGAACAACACCTTGTCTCAAAAAAAAAAGAAAAGAAAAGAAAAAGAGGCCGGGCATGGTCACGCCTGTAATCCCAGCACTTTGGGAGGCTTAGGCGGGCAGATCACCTGAGGTCAGGAGTTCATGACCAGACTGGCCAGCATGGTGGAACCCCGTTTCTAATAAAAATACAGAAATTAGCCAGGCAGGGTGGTGGGTGCCTGT
>NW_022309947.1:0-9519 GCF_002776525.5 Piliocolobus tephrosceles
TTTTTTTTGGTTGGTACGCTATTAATTATTGCCTCAATTTCAGAGCCTGTTATTGGTCTATTCAGGGATTCAACTTCTTCCTGGTTTAGTTTTGGGAGAGTGTATGTGTCCAGGAATTTATCCATTTCTTGTAGATCTTCCAGTTTATTTGTGTAGATGTGTTTATAGTATTATCTGATGGTAGTTTGTATTTCTGTGGGATCGGTGGTGATATCCCCTTTATCATTTTTTATTGTGTCTGTTTGATGCTTCTCTCTTTTCTTCTTTTTTAGTCTTGCTAGCGGTCTATCAATTTTGTTGATCTTTACAAAAAACCAACTCCTGGATTCATTGATTTTTTGGAGGGTTTTTTGTGTCTCTATCTCCTTCATTTCTTCTCTGATCTTAGTTATTTCTTGCCTTCTGCTAGCTTTTAAATGTGTTTGCTCTTGCTTCTCTAGTTCTTTTAATTGTGATGTTAGGGTGTCAATTTTAGATCTTTCCTGCTTTCTCTTGTGGGCTTTTAGTGCTATAAATTTTGCTCTACACACTCCTTTAAATGTGTCCCAGAGATTCTGGTATGTTGTATCTTTGTTCTCATTGATTTCAAAGAACATCTTTATTTCTGCCTTCATTTCGTTATGTACCCAGTAGTCATTCAGGAGCAGGTTGTTCAGTTTCCATGTAGTTAAGCGGTTTTGAGTGAGTTTCTTAATCCTGAGTTCTAGTTTGATTGCACTGTGGTCTGAGAGACAGTTTGTTATAATTTCTGTTCTTTTACATTTGCTGAGGAGTGCTTTACTTCCAACAATGTGGTCAATTTTGGAATAAGTGCGATGTGGTGCTGAGAAAAATGTATATTCTGTTGATTTGGGGTGCAGAGTTCTGTCGATGTCTATTAGATCTGCTCGGTGCAGAGCTGAGTTGAGTTCTTGGATATCCTTGTTAACTTTCTGTCTCATGGATCTGTCTAATGTTGACAGTGGGGTGTTAAAATCTCCCATCATTATTGTATGGTAGTCTAAGTCTCTTTGTAAGTCTCTAAGGACTTGCTTTATGAATCTGGGTGCTCATGTATTGGGTGCATATATATTTAGGATAGTTAGGAGCTTACTTATTTTCTAGGTAATTTCAAATTGGTCTGTTTATAAATGTTAAAAGATCCTTTCAAATTCTTCTTCAGCAAGTTGCCTCCACTAAAAAAGTGTCTTTGGATATGTTTATTTTATAAAACAACTGCTTCAGTCTAAAACCTTTCTTGGATTTACATATCTTGGATTGTCTCATTTTTAAATAGCGTATTTGCTGCTGTTGAATTACTTTACAGAGCCTCTTTAAATTCATATTGGATGCAGGTGCTTCATCAAGGAGACAGTGGAAAGACACCAACTTGCCGTGAAGCATACAGCAAGTTTAGATGTAAATGCATATGTAAGTAATACTTTGCACTTAGCTGTCTTTTGGACTATGGGAGAAAGACATCTGTAATAACAAGTTGGAATTTCCTAGAGTTCCAATCTATTTTCTGTGTCCATGAGGGGGCGGGCTATCCACTCCCCACTCCTAACCCCCCCTCCCCCACGAAAAAAAATAAAAAACCCAAAACCAAAAAACTAGAGCTCTGTAAGCCACCCATGCCCTGGTCATATAGTGCTCCAGGCCTATATCAGATAAGACATACCTTATAAACAACTCCAAGCCTTTATCAGATAAGACATGCCTTATAAAGGCATGTCTTATTCAAAGGGAGGGAGGTGATCCATGAATTAATTGGGAGATTTTTTTCAGCTCCAAGTAGAGAGATTGCACAATTGTATACTATATGCACATTCATTTGAACCAGATTGGTACTCAGTTATCACTGTTAAATGACTTAACCGACATATACACAACTATACTCATATCCATGTACCATGTCCCCAAAATCTACAAAATCCATTTTTCCCTGGATTTGATGGTAATATACCATGTACAAACTCCTCATATTGAGATTTTTATTTACCACCAAAGTAACCAATATAAGAATTACTACATTCAATATTAATAAGCAAAAGCCTCTACTATATTAGTCCGTTTTCCCCATTTAGTAAAAAAAAAAAGTGCAGCTTGCTGCCAGTGCTCATTTAATTTTACATAAACACTTTATTTGAGGCTGAAGCAAATCTGACTGATTTTCAACATGAAAATAAAATATAAAAACTGTTCTTGGCCGGGCGCGGTGGCTCATGCCTGTAATCCCAGCACTTTGGGAGGCCAAGGCGGGTGGATCACAAGGTCAGGAGATCGAGATGAGACCATCCTGGCTAATGTGGTGAAACCCCGTCTCTAGTAAAAATACAAAAAATTAGCCAGGCGTGGTGGCGGGCGCCTGTAGTTCCAGCTACTCGGGAGGCTGAGGCAGGAGAACAGCTTGAACCCAGGAGGCGGAACTTTCAGTGAGCTGAGATCATGCCACTACACTCCAGCCTGGGCGACAAAGCGAGACTCCGTCTCAAAAAAAAAAAAAAAAAAAAAAACTGTTCTTGGAGTTATTTATAAACAGAATTTGTCTCTAATCCTAATGTAACAGAAATGTAGATGACGATGTTACAGTAGGATTAGAGACAAGTATTTTGGGGGCAAACAGGAAATGATTTAAAGAATGAGTTTCAGAATGTTTATCGGCAGATTAAATGTAAAACATCGTAAAAGTGCCAGTGATACATAATGAATCTGTGTGCTGTGGTTTACATTATATAATATTTTAGGTTAAGATTGAACTTTGATTATAATATAGAGATGAAGATATGTCACTAGACTAGGCCCAGTATGCTTTGGGTAATTTACTTTGTTTCTCTAGTTCTGATTTCCTCAACTATAAAATACTTTGGATGACATGGCCTAAATAAGGTCTTTTAAACTTATTTGATTCTAGTTGGTATTTGTACACATATTTAGGTAGATGCACCTGCTGAATCATACAGTGGCCTGTACTAAGATCTCTTTTTACCACTTTTTCCCTTCCCTCCTCCTCTGCCTCCAGCTATGTGTTGAGACTCCACCCTGAGGGTCTTACTCTGCAATCTATCGCGCAGTTTGTCCTCCAGTACCTACACTTGTCATTGCCCACCCAGAGGGCTGAACTCATCTCTCTCTCATCTCTTTGGCCCAGCCCCAACCTGGCCTCTTCCTTAGCCCTGCCTTTATTCCTCTGATTCCTTCTCACCTGCACTGCCCAGTCTCCACGTAGGGTGGGCCTCCTTGTTCTTATTTTCTGATTACTTCTATCTACTAGCAGCCTAAATGGCAACTAGAGAATAAGGAGGAGAGTGAGACAGCCCTAAATAAATAATAAGTATTTATATCAAGACCACCAGATTTGTTAGGGACAGCAGAGCTCTGCTTTCACATAGGTATGGACCCATCTCCTAAAGATAAATATGGAACTTTAAAATGCTCTCCTCATCTTTGCTACCATCTGTTGAAACTCTTTTTGAGATACTTATCAGTGACAATTTATAATCCACTAGTAGAAAAACCATTGAGTTTTGCAGCTTTTATATTTCCTAATTAAGGCTGTATACTTGGGTTCAATAAAAGCAAGGTAGACTTTTTTTAAAAAATTAAAATTTGGAAATATTTAAAGGGCTAGTGCAGTGTCTTAGTTATAAGTGTAAACAGAATTTAAATCTCCACTATTCCTAAAAGAAACCCCATACCCACTTGCAGTCATTTCCATTCCTCCCTCCTTCCAGCCTCTGGCACACACTAATCTATTTTCCATCTCTATGTATATTTCTATGCTGGACATTCCACATGCATGGAATCATATAACATGTAGTCCTTTTGGACCGGCTTCTTTCTCTTAGCATCCTGTTTTCAAGGTTCATCCATGCTGTAACATTTATCGTACTTCATTTTTTATAGCTGAATAATCTTCCATAATATGGATATGCTGCATTTTATTTATCCATTTGTCAGTTGATGGGTATTTGGGTTGTCTCCACTGTTTGCCTATCATGAATGATGCTGCTATGAACATTCGTGTACAGGTTTTGGTGTGGACATATCTCTTCATTTTTCCTGGATGTACACCTGGAGTGGAATTGCTGAGTCATATAGTAAGTAACCTTTTGTTTATCCTTTTCATGAACTGCCAGACTGCACCATTTTATATTCTTACTGACAATATATAAGGGTTCCAATTTCTCCATATCCTTGCCAACTTGTTATCATAATTATAATTATAGCCATCGCAGTGGTTGTGAAGTGGTATCTCGTTGTTGTTGTTTTACTAAGAGGCTATTTTTAGAGCAGTTTTAGGTTTACAGAACAATCGAGTAGAAAATATAGAAGTCCCATATATCCCCTCTCCCCCACCTTGGCAGTCTCCTGTATTATTAAACTATTGCATTATTGTAGTGCATTTGTTACAACTGCTGAACAATATTGGTGCATTATTGACTAAAAAGTCCATAGTTTACATTATGGCTTACTCTGAGTTGCACAGTTGCATGAGTTTTGACAAATGCATGATTTCATGTATCTACTATTACAGTAGCATCACAGAGTTATTTCACTGGCCTAAATATCACCTATGAGCCATCCCTTCATTTCTCCCTCTCTTGCCCCAAACCATGGAAACCACCGATCTTTTTACCATCTCTGTAATTTTGCCTTTTCCAGAATGTCATATAATTAGAACCACCCAGCATATAGCCCTTTTTTCACAAGCAATATGTATTTGAGATTCCTCCAAGTCTTTTCACAGCTTGATGGTGCATTTCTTTTTATTGCTGAAAAATATTCCATTGTATGGATAACAAATGTACCACAGACTGTTCATCCATTACTTATTGAAGGACATCTTAGTTCTAAGTTTTGGCAATTAATGAATAAAGCTGCTGTCAACAGTCATGTGCAGATTTTTAAGTGGATATAAAATTTCAACTCACTTGGGTACATACCCAGGAACATACTTGCTAGATCATATGATAAGACTATGTTAGCTTTGAAAGGAGTTGGCCAACTATCTTTTCAAATGGCTGCACCACTTTGCATTCCACCAGCAGTGAATGAGAGTTCCTATTGCTCCACATCCTCACCAGCATTAGTGTTGCTAGTGTTTTGAATTGTAGCTCTTCTAATAGGTATGTAATTGTAACTCATGTTTTAATTTGCAATTCCCTAATCACATGTGATGTTGAGCATCTTTTCATATGCTTATTTGCCATCTGTATATCTTTGATTAAGTATCTGTTCAGAGAGATCCTTTGCCCATAATTTGTTTCTTTCCTTACTGTTGAGTTTTAAGAGCTCTTTGTATATTTGAAATACGGATCCTTTATCAGATATGTGTTTTTGCAAATATTTACTCCCAGAGTGTGGCTAGTCATTTTATTCTCTTAACTATGTTTTTCACAGAAGTTTTTAATTTTCATGCAGTCCATCACGTTAATTTTTTTGTTACTGGATTGTGCTTTTGGTATTGTACCTAAAAAAACAAAACTACCTAGATTTTCTCCTGTTACTTTCTATAAGTTTTATAGCTTTACATTCTGTATTTAAGGCTATGATCCATTTAAGTCAATTTTCGCAAAAGATTTAAGGTCTGTGTTTAGACTTATTATTTTGCATGTGGATGTTCAGTTGTTCTAGTACCATTTGTTGAAAAGATTATTATTTCTCCACTGAATTGCCTTTGTTCCATTGTCAAAGGTCATTTAACTATATTTATATGGGCCTAGTTCTGGGCTCTCTGTTCCATTTCTCTAATTGTCTATTCTCTTGCTAATAGTACACTGTCTTTATTACTATAGTTTTGTAGTAAGTTTTGAAGTTGGGTAGCATAAGTCCTCTGACTTTGTTTTTCTTCTCCAACACTGTGTTGGCTATTTTGGGTCTTTTGCCTTTAAATAAACTTTAGAATCAGTTTGTTATTAGCCACAGGTAACTGGCTCGAATTTTGGTTGTGTTTGCATTGAATCTATGGATTAAGTTGGGAAGAACAGACATCCTCACAATATTGAGTCTACCTATCCATGAACATGGACTATCTCTCCATTTATTAAGATCTTCTTTGATTTCTTTCATCAAAGTTTTGTAGTTTTCCTTATATAGCTTTTGTGAATATTTTATTTATACCTATTTGTTCTTTTTTCTATTTTTAGTGATGATATAACTGTTTATTTCAAATTCCAATTGTTCACTGCTGGTATATAGGAAAGCAACAGTCTTTTTAAGTATTAATCTTGTATCCTTTAACCTTGCTATAATTCAACCTTGCCATAATCACTTATTAGATCTATGAATTTGTTGGAAGCACATTTTTTCTATTAAAAAAAAAATCAATAAAAATAGGAAGGAAAAGATCCATTAAAACTCCAAACAAACCAAACAAATAAACCCACTTGTATTATGCGTAACATAACTATCCAGGAGGACAAAAAAATGAATTAATCAAAAGTAACTGCTCAACATATCATTTGGCTATATACTCATAGTTAAGTAGTACAGAAACAATGCAAACAAACCCTGACCTCTTTTTAGAAGGTTTGTGTATTGTAGTTGTACAGGTGAAGCAATCTGAAATTAGTTTTAAGTGTATGGTAGAGTTGAGTAAATAAATATGTAGAGGTAATTGTTGAGCCTTCTTCCACTGTATTCCATACAGATGTGGAATGGGACAAAGCAAGAAAAGAGGACTCTGTGGGAGTGCATTGGAATTGGAGGTATCAGTATGAATTCATGATTTCTAACACAATAGGAATCCTTTTGTCAGGAAAGACAAAGACAGGCTGAAGAGCTATACTATATTTAAGGAGACTAAAGTAGCATGATGACTAAATGCAATATGTGATCTTGAAGTGGGTCTGTACTGAAGAAAAGATATGCTACAAAAGACATTACTGGGTCATTTAATAAATCTGGAATACAGATGATACATCACAGTATTGCACCATTGTTAAACCTCCTGAAGTTGCTAACTCTACTGTGATTATTTAGTGAAATCTTGTATTTAGGAAATACACTTTCAATTATTTAGAGATAACGGGACATGACATGCTACTTACTCTCAAGTGGTTCAGAAAAATAATTTGTATATATTACATATCTATTGTGCATGTGTGTTTATGCACACACTACTCACTGTAAATGCACACGATAAAGTAAATGGGGCAAAAGCTTAACAATTGTGAATCTGCATAAAGGGTGTACAGGGTTTCTTTATGGTCTTCTTGCAACTTTTCCATAAGCATGAAATTCTTCCAAATAAAATATTTCTAAAAGGTTGCTGTTAGGCATGGACAAAAAATTTAAGGGTAATAGAGTAGACTTTTGAAAGCAAGAGGTATGATAACATCAAATATTTTGAAGGACTGTCATGTGGAAGGAGGATTAAGACATATAATTTGGCTAATCTTATTTGGTGTCATTCTGGTTTGTCTAATATCATTACAGCATATCCAAGTGCTCATGGCTGAAATAAGATACAGGAGTTTTTAAGTTTTATGGAGTCTTCAGTATAATTCAGTACAGAGAGGCACAAAACCATGTGATTCTGAGGGTTCATTGGGTAGCATACACAAGTGAAGGGCACTGAGTGCAGAAAATGGAAAATAGTGAGAACTTGAGAGCAATGTCTTTTCCAAATGCTTTCAAATGTGACTAAAGACAAACCCAAAATACTGTGCAGTAATCCCAGGCTGTGTCCAGCCTGTGAGTGGCCAATTGGAACCCATAATCTTATCTAATCCTTTTTGTCAGGTGAGGAAACAGATACCAAACATCATAAAACAGTGTAAGAGAATGAAAGGTGTAAATGGGTGAATATATATTTTTTAAAAAAACACCATTTTTAATGAAAGAAACTAATATCCACACATTTGTACTTATGTACAATTGGGTTAATATATAATTTTAAGCTGTTTACAAATAATATGTAATGCTTCAAATATTACATAACGTTGATAATATATTTCTAGCAGAAATAAATATATTGCACTTAAAAAGAACTGCATTAGATGTTACTTCATAGTATTAGGCTTATAACTTTTTTTCATAAAACATTTCCCATGCCCTTCCCCCCACCCCCAGCACACACATTTCATTACAGTGACTGTTCTCACGCAATTCATTAAGCAAATGAACACAGCAAACAACAGAACTGTGATAGTCTACTAAAGAGGCTATATCCAATTTTATCCTTTAGGAAATAAAACAATTTCTTTTACATTTCTGAAAATAAGGGAGGAAAAAATTCAACTAAACACAATATTTTAATAAACCAGAAGTAAAATACAACTTGTATTTTTTGTCCATATGTATGATTTCACAAAAATGATTTTGTTTTCTTATTATCAAGATATTTCATTTACAAAGGAGAGGGTAATGAAGTTATTTGAGGGAAGGACAGAGAAAGAAGGGCTAGAAAATACATATGGAATATTTGCCGATCAAATATTTATAAATAAACCTTTCCATATTTAAGCATTCTGAAGAAAGGTAAGTCTTGGAATATTATAATTGGCATAGAATATAAGTAGCAAAGAAAGGATTTGATGGTTTTCTAAAGTTTAAGGAGTTTGTAACCTTCCCTTTGCGTGTTTACAAAAAAATCTGTACATTCTAAAATAACATAAAAACTTGTATAAAACCCATCCTCCAGCCAGGCCCAGCTCTTTAAAGGAGAAAGCTGAAAATCTTATCATCTGTCCAGTGATTTGTCTAGATTTAGGGTAGAGTATTGCTTTGTTTGTAATAATTATCAATTTCCTACATATTTAATAGTGACAACAGTTTTTCTTACTTAGTCACTGGAAGATTAAGTTGTTTTTCTTGCAATTTGTTGCTCTGCATATTACATAACTGGATTTTTTGAGCTTTTTAGTTACTGAGTCATGGCTAAGCCTGACTGAGTATTTAATGGGGTGTAAAGTCATTTCATCCTCTTTATTCAAAAGTGATTTTTCTCAATATAAATCAGCTTATATTTAAGCAGGACAGCCTGAAAGGCTATTGTGAAATACAGAAATGGGATAAATATCCCAACATCCTTTTGAAAAAGGCAGCATGGGATAAGGATGCTTTACTTCTAAGAATATTTATTCCTTGGCCTTTCAGAGAGTTTTTTTTTTTTTTTTTTTTTCCTTTTTTGGTGGGAAGGGAGCAGTTAGAGAGGAAAGTGTGTGTTGTGACTGGAGAAGCAAAATGACAGAGATATGGATAAGGAGGGGAGACCTTGGAATGCCCCAGAAGTCAGTGTAACTCCTACAATATAGCTGTACACAGGGCCTTTGCTAGATGATGATTCATCAGGAAGCTTCTTAATATCTCTTACTCTGTGCCCACCTACTAGGAATGATGGTAGGCCTTCTGGACAAGTTACCATTGTTATTAACTCAAAAGATCCAGCAATACAATATAAGCTCATTAATCTACACCTTGTTAACTAACAATCTGTGATGTGTTAGACAAGTTGGATATGTTTACCTGTATATTGCTAAGGGTAGACAGAGGAGAGGAGAAGACTGACTAAGGTAGTAAAAAAAAAAAAAAAAA
>NW_022309950.1:0-1903 GCF_002776525.5 Piliocolobus tephrosceles
ATACGTGTGCATGTGTCTTTGTAGTAGCATAATTTATAATCCTTTGGCTATATACCCAGTAGTGGGATGGCTGGGTCACATGGTACATCTAGTTCTAGATCCTTGAGGAATTGCCATACTCTTTTCCATAATGGTTGAACTAGTTTACAATCCCACCAACAGTGTAAAAGTGTTCCTATTTCTCCACATCCTCTCCAACACCTGTTGTTTCCTGATTTTTTAATGATTGCCATTCTAACTGGTGTGAGATGGTATCTCATTGTGGTTTTGATTTGCATTTCTCCAATGGCGAGTGATGATGAGCATTTTTTCATGTGTCTGTTGGCTGTATGAATGTCTTCTTTTGAGAAATGTCTGTTCATACCCTTTGCCCACTTTTTGATGGGGCTGTTTGTTTTTTTCTTGTATATTTGTTTGAGTTCTTTGTAGATTCTGGAAATTAGCCCTTTGTCAGATGAGTAGATTGCAAAAATTTTCTCCCATTGTGTAGGTTGCCTGTTCACTCTGATGGTAGTTTCTTTTGCTGTGCAGAAGCTCCTTAGTTTAATTAGATCCCATTTGTCAATTTTGGGTTTTGCTGCCGTTGCTTTTGGTGTTTTAGACATGAAGTCCTTGCCCATGCCTATGTCCTGAATGGTACTACCTAGATTTTCTTCTAGGGATTTTCTGGTATTAGGTCTAACATTTAAGTCTCTAATCCATCTTGAATTAATCTTCGTATAAGGAGTAAGGAAAGGATCCAGTTTCAGCTTTCTACTTATGGCTAGCCAATTTTCCCAGCACCATTTATTAAATAGGGAATCTTTCCCCATTTCTTGTTTCTCTCGGGTTTGTCAAAGATCACATGGCTGTAGATGTGTGGTATTATTTCAGAGGACTCTGTTCTGTTCCATTGGTCTATATCTCTGTTTTGGTACCAGTACAATGCTGTTTTGGTTACTGTAGCCTTGTAGTATAGTTTGAAGTCAGGTAGCATGATGCCTCCAGCTTTGTCCTTTTGACTTAGGATTGTCTTGGCAATGCGGGCTCCTTTTTGGTTCCATATGAACTTTAAAGCCGTTTTTTCCAATTCTGTGAAGAAACTCATTGGTAGCTTGATGGGGATGGCATTGAATCTATAAATAACCTTGGGCAGTATGGCCATTTTCACGATATTGATTCTTCCTATCCATGAGCATGGTATGTTCTTCCATTTGTTTGTGTCCTCTTTGATTTCACTGAGCAGTGGTTTGTAGTTCTCCTTGAAGAGGTCCTTTACATCCCTTGTAAGTTGGATTCCTAGGTATTTGATTCTCTTTGAAGCAATTGTGAATGGAAGTTCATTCCTGATTTGGCTCTCTGCTTGTCTGTTACTGGTGTATAAGAATGCTTGTGATTTTTGCACATTAATTTTGTATCCTGAGGCTTTGTTGAAGTTGCTTATCAGCTTAAGGAGATTTTGGGCTGAGACAATGGGGTTTTTCAAATATACAATCATGTCATCTGCAAACAGGGACAATTTGACTTCTTCTTTTCCTAACTGAATACCCTTGATTTCTTTCTCTTGCCTGATTGCCCTAGCCAGAACATCCAACACTATGTTGAATAGGAGTGGTGAGAGAGGGCGTCCCTGTCTTGTGCCAGTTTTCAAAGGGAATTTTTCCAGTTTTTGCCCATTCAGTATGATATTAGCTGTGGGTTTGTCATAAATAGCTCTTATGATTTTGAGGTACGTTCCATCAATACCGAATTTATTGAGCGTTTTTAGCATGAAGGCTGTTGAATTTTGTCAAAAGCCTTTTCTGCATCTATTGAGATAATCATGTGGTTCTTGTCTTTGGTTCTGTTTATATGCTGGATTACGTTTATTGATTTGTGAATGTTGAACCAGCCTTGCATCCCAGGGATGAAGCCCACTTGATCA
>NW_022309950.1:2003-4354 GCF_002776525.5 Piliocolobus tephrosceles
ATTGGTCTAAAATTCTCTTTTATTGTTGTGTCTCTGCCAGGCTTTGGTATCAGGATGATGTTGGCCTCATAAAATGAGCTAGGGAGGATTCCTTCTTTTTCTATTGATTGGAATAGTTTCAGAAGGAATGGTACCAGCTCCTCCTTGTACCTCTGGTAGAATTCAGCTGTGAATCCATCTGGTCCTGGGCTTTTTTTGGTGGGTAGGCTATTAATTGTTGCCTCAATTTCAGAGCCTGCTATTGGTCTATTCAGGGATTCAACTTCTTCCTGGTTTAGTCTTGGGAGAGTGTAAATGTCCAGGAAATTATCCATTTCTTCTAGATTTTCTAGTTGATTTGCATAGAGATGTTTATAGTATTCTCTGATGGTAGTTTGTATTTCTGTGGGGTCGGTGGTGATATCCCCTTTATCATTTTTTATTGCGTCTATTTGATTCCTCTCTCTTTTCTTCTTTATTAGCCTTGCTAGCGGTCTGTCAATTTTGTTGATCTTTTCAAAAACCCAAATCCTGGATTCATTGATTTTTTTGGAGGGTTTTTTGCGTCTCTATCTCCCTCAGTTCTGCTCTGATCTGAGTTATTTCTCGCCTTCTGCTAGCTTTTGAATGTGTTTGCTCTTGCCTCTCTAGTTCTTTTCATTGTGATGTTAGAGTGTCAATTTTAGATCTTTCCTGCTTTCTCTTGTGGGCATTTAGTGCTATAAATTTCCCTCTACACACTGCTTTAAATGTGTCCCAGAGATTCTGGTATGTTGTATCTTTGTTCTCATTGGTTTCAAAGAACGTCTTTATTTCTGCTTTCATTTCGTTATGTACCCAGTAGTCATTCAGGAGCACGTTATATACAATTCTTTTCATGGAGCAGTTAGGTAGCACTGTTTTTTGGGTATCTCTGAAGTGATATTTTACATCGCATTGAAACCTATGGTAACAAAGGTAATATCCTCAGATAAAAAGTAGAAAGAAGCTTCCTGAGAAATTGCTTGATGATTTGTGAATTCATCTCACAGAGTTATAGCATTCTTTTCAATGAGCAGTTTGGTAGCACTGTTTTTGGTTAATCTCAGAAGGGATACTTTGTATCGCTTTGAAGCCTATGGTGACAAAGGAAATACCCTCAGATAAAAACTAGAAAGAACGTTTCCGAGAAACTTATTTGTAATGTGTGAATTCATCTCAGAGACTTATACATTTCTTTTCATGCAGCAGTCGGTTAACAGTGTTTTTGTGTAATCGGCAAAGGGATATGTGGTAGCACATTGAGGCCTCTGGTGAGAAAGGCAATATCCTAAGATAAAAACTAGAAAGAAGCTTTCTCAGAAACTGTTTTGTGATGTGTGAATTCATTTCACTGTGTTACACTGGTCTTTTCATTAATCTGTTTGCTAACACTGTTTTCTTGGAATCTACAATGGGATAATTCAGAGTGTATTGAAACTTATGGTGACAAAGGAAATATCCTCAGAAAAATACTAGAAAGATGCTTCCTGAGAAACTGCTTTGTGATGGGTAAATTCATGTCACAGAGTTACACCTTTCTTTTCTTTGAGCAGTTTGGCAACAGTGTTTTTATGAAAGGTGCAAAGGGATATTCGGGATCGCAGAGAGTCCAATGGTGAAAAAGGAAATATCTTCAGGTAAAAACTTGAGAGAAGCTTTCTGATAAATTCCTTTGTGAAGTGTGCATTCATCTCATAGAGTTAAACTTTTCTGTTGAGGGAGCACTTTGGCATCACTGTTTTTGTGGTGTCTGAGAAGGGATTTTTGGGAGCCCATTGACACTTACGGCGGAAAAGGAAATATCCACATATAAAAACTGGAAAGAAGCCTTCTAGCTGGGTGTGGTGGCTCAAGCATGTAATCCCAGCACTTTGGGAGGCCGAGAAGGGCGGATCAAGAGGTCAGGAGATCGAGACCATCCTGGCTAACACAGTGAAACCCCGTCTCTACTAAAAAATACAAAAAACTAGCCAGGTGAGGTGGTGGGCGCCTGTAGTCCCAGCTACTCAGGAGGCTGAGGCAGGAGAATGGTGTAATCCTGGGAGGCGGAGCTTGCAGTGAGCTGAGATCCGGCCACTGCACTCCATCCTGGGTGACAGAGCGAGACTCCATCTCAAAAAAAAAAAAAAAAGAAAGAATCCTTCTGAGAAACCGCTTTGTTGTGTGTTAATTCATCTCACAGAGGTACATGATTCTTTCTATGTAGAACTTTGATAGCATTCTTTTTTGGATAATCTAAGAAGGGATATTTTGGATCGCATCAAAGCCTATAGTGACAAAGGAAATATCCTTAGATAAAAACTAGAAAGAAGCTGTCTGAGAAAGTTCTTTGTGATGTGTGAATTCATCTC
>NW_022309951.1:0-25053 GCF_002776525.5 Piliocolobus tephrosceles
AGAAAACCAAACACCGCATGTTCTCACTCATAGGTGGGAACTGAACAATGAGCTCACTTGGACTCGGGAAGGGGAACATCACACAATGGGGCCTATCATGGGGAAGGGGGAGGGGGGAGGGATTGCATTGGGGAGTTATACCTGATATAAATGATGAATTGATGGGTGCTGACGAGTTGATGGGTGCAGCACACCAACATGGCACATGTATACATATGTAACAAACCTGCACGTTATGCACATGTACCCTAGAACTTAAAGTATAATAAAAAAAAATAAGTTTATCAGAAAGTTTCTTTCTAGATTTTATCTGAGGATATTTCCTTTGTCACCACAGGCTCCAACGTGATCCAAAATATTCCTTCTCAGATTCCCGAAAAACAGTGCAATGAAACTGCTCCATGAAAATTATCGTGTAACTC
This sequence comes from Piliocolobus tephrosceles, assembly GCF_002776525.5. Taxonomy (NCBI): domain Eukaryota; kingdom Metazoa; phylum Chordata; class Mammalia; order Primates; family Cercopithecidae; genus Piliocolobus; species Piliocolobus tephrosceles. The sequence goes on from NW_022309951.1 coordinate 423, forward strand.
TGTGAGATCAATTCACAAATCACAAAGCCGTTTTTCAGAAAGCGTATATCTACTTTTTGTCTGAGGATATATCCTTTTCCACCATTTGCCTCAATGTGCTTGTGAAAATCCCTTTGCAGATTTCACGAAAATAGTATTAGCAAACAGCTCCATGAAAATAAAGGCGTAAATCCGTGAGATGAATTCACACATCACAATGAAGTTTCTCAGAAAGCTTCTTTTTGTTTTTTGTCTGATTATATTTCTTTGGCACCATAGGCTTCAATGTGCTCCTAAATAACTCTTCTCAGGTACCACAAAAACAGTGATGATGGACTTCTCAATCAACAAAAAGGTTAAACACTATGAGATGAATACACACATCACAAAACCTTTTCTCGAGAAGCTTCTTTACAGTTTTTATCTGAAGTTATTTCCTTTTTCACTATAGGCCCCTAGGAGCTCCCGAATATCCCTTTGCATATTCCATAAAAGCAGTGCTATCAAACAGTTCAAAAAAAAATAAAGGTGTAACACTGTGTGATGAATTCACCCATCACAAAGAAATTTCACAGAAATGTTCTTTCTAGTTTTTATCTCAGGATATTTCCTTTTCCACCATCAGCTTCCATGCACTCCCAAATACCCCTTTTCAGACATCACAATAGCAGTGCTACCAAATTGATCCATGAAATGAACCATGTGTCTCTGTGAGATGAATTAATGCAACACAAAGTGGTTTCTCAGAAAGGTTCTTTCTAGTATTAATATGAGTATATTTCCTTTTTCACCATAATCTTCAATGTGCTCCACAAGATCCCAATGCATATTCCAAGGAAACAGTCTTAGCAAACTGCTCAACGAAAAGAACAGTGTAACTCTGTCAGATGAATTCACATCTTACATAGCAGTCCCTCAGAAAGCTTATTTTTGTTATTTATCTGAGGATATTCTCTTTGTCACCATAGGCTTCAATGCATCCCTAAATAACCTACTGCAGATTCCATGAAAACAGTGTTATCAAACTGCTCAATGAAAACAGCAGTGTAACTCTGTGAGATGAATTCACACATCACAAAGCAGTTTCTCACAAAGCCTTCTTATAGGTTTTATCACAGGATATTTACTTTTTCACTGTAGGCCTCAACGGGCTCCTAAATATCCCTTTGCAGATTCCATGAAACAGTGTCAGAAAACTGCTCCATGAAAAGAAAGGTGTAGCTCTTTGATATGAATTCACACATCACAATAACTTTCTAAGAAAGATTCTTTCTAGTCTTTATCCGATGATATTCCCTTTGTCACTGTAGGCTTCAATGCGATCCAAAATATCCCTTTTCAAATTTCCCAAAAACAGTGCTACCAAACTGCTCCATGAAAAGTTTTGTGTAAATCAATGAGATGAATTCACGAATCACAAAGTATTTTCTCAGAAAACTTCCTTCTAGTTTTTGTCTAAGGATATATCCTTTGTCAAAATAAACTTCAATGCGCTCTGAAATATCCCATTGCAAATTCCAAGAAAACAGTGCTAGCAAACTGCTCAATGAAAAGAACAGTGTAGCTCTGTGAAATGAATTCACACATCACAAAGAAGTTTCTCAAAATGTTTCTTTCTAGTTTGTATTTGAGAATATTTATTTTTTCACTGTAGGCCTCAACGCACTCCCAAATATCCATTTGCAGATAATATGAAAACAGTGTTAGCAAACTCCTCCATGAAAAGTAAGGTGTAACCCTGTGAGAGGAATTCAAACATCACAAAGAACTTTCTCAGAAATCTTCTTTCTAGTTTCTGTCTGAGGATATTCAGTTTGTCACCATAGGCTTTAATGCAATTGAAAATATCTCTCCCCTCTCAGATTAACCAAAAACAGTGCTAACAAACTGTTCCATGAAAAGAATCACGTGACTCTGTGAGATGAATTAAACCATCACAAAGTGGTTTCTCAGAAAGTTTCTTTCTAGGTTTTACATGAGAATATTTCCTTTGTCTCCATAAGCTTCAATGTGCTCCAAAATATAACATTGCACATTCCAAGAAAACAGTGTTAGCAAACTGCTCAGTGAAAAGAACAGTGTAACTCTGTGAGATGAATTCACACATCACAAACCAGTTTCTCAGAAATCTTCTTTCTACTTTTTGTCTGAGAATATTTGGTATTTCACTACAGATTTCAACATGCTCCCAAATATCCCTTTGCAGACTACATGAAAACAGTGTTAGCAAGCTGCTCCATGAAAAGAAAGCTGCATCTCTGTGAGATGAATTCACACATTCACACATCACAAAGAACTTTCTCAGAAAGCATCCTTCTAGGTTTTATCTGAGGATATTTCCTTTGTCACCATAGTCTTCAATGTGATCCAAAATATCCCTTCTCAGATCCCCAAAAACAGTGCTACCAAATTGCTCCATGAAAACAATGGTGTAACTTTGTGAGCTGAATTCACCCATCACAAAGCAGTTTCTCCAAATGCTTCTTTCTAGTATTTATCTGCATATATATTTTTTTCACCATATGTCTCAGGGCCCTCCCAAATATCCACATGCAGATTCCACGAAAAGTGTGTTAGCAAACTTCTCTATGAAAATAAAGGTGTAACTCTGTGAGATGAATTCACAAATCATCAAGAACTTTCTCAGAAAGCTTCTATCTAGTTTTTATCTGAGGATATTTCCTTAGTCACCACAGGCTTCAATGAGATACAAAATATCCCTTCTCAGATTTCCTAAAAACAGTGCTACCAAACTGCTCCATGAAAACAACGGTGTAACTCTGTGAGATGAATTAACACTTCACAAAGCTGTTTCTCAGATAGCATCTTTGTAGTTTTTATATGAGGTTATTTCCTTTGTAATCATAAGCTTCAAAGTTCTCCAAAATATCATACTGCAGATTAAAAGAAAACAGTGTTAGCAAACTACTCAATGAATAGGATAGTGTATCTCTGTGACATGAATTCACACATCACAAGGAAGTCTCTCATAAAGCCTCCTTCTAGTGTTTATCTCAAGATATTTACTTTTACACTATAGGACTCAATGGGTTCCAAAATATCTCTTTGCAGATTCCACAAACACAGTGCCAGCAAGCTGCTCCATGAAAACAAAGGTGTAGCTATGTGAGATGAATTCACACATCCCAAAAACTTTCTAGGAAGGCCTGTTTCTAGATTTAATCTGATGATATTCCCTTTGTCACTGTAGGCTTCAATGCAATCCAAAGTATCCCTTCTCATATTCCCCAAAAACAGTGCAACCAAACTGCTCCATAATATGTTTTGTGTAAATCAATGAGATGAATTCACAAATCACCAAGTAGTTTCTCAGAAAGCTTCTTTCTAGCTTTGTCTGAGGATTTATCCTTTGTTACCATAAACTTCAATGTGCTCTGAAATGTCCCATTGCAGATTCCAAGAAAACAGTGTTAGTGAACTGCTCAATAAAAAGAACAGTGTAACTCTGTGAGATGAATTCACACATCACAAAGAAGTTTCTCAAAAAGTTTCTTTCTGGTTTTTATCTGAAGATATTTACTTTTTCACCACAGGCCTCAATGCACTCCCAAATATCCGTCTGTAGATTCCATAACAACAGTGTCAGCAAACTGCTCCATTAAAAGGAAAGTTGTAACTCAGTGAGATGAATTCAAACATCACAAAGAACTTTCTCAGAAAACTTTCTAGTTTTTTATCTGAGGATATTTACTTTGTCACCATAGGCTTTAATGCAATCCAAAGTATCCCCTATCAGATTAACCAAAAACAGTGCTACCAAACTGCTCCATGAAAAGCATGGTGTAACACTGTGAGATGAATTAACACATCACAAAGCTGTTTCTCAGATAACATCTCTCTGGTTTTTGGATGAGAATATTTCCTTTGTCATCATAATCTTCAAAGCACTCCAAACTATCGTATTGCAGATTAAAAGAAAGCAGTGTTAGCAAACTGCTCAGTGAAAAGAACGTTGTAACTCTGTGAAATTAATTTGCTCATCACAAGGCAGTTTCTCAGAAAACTTCTTTCTAGTTTTTATCTGAGGATATTTGCTTTTTCACCATAAGCCTCAATGCGATCCACAATATCCCTTCTCAGATTCCCCCAAAACAGTGCTACCAAACAGATCCATAAATAGAATGGTGTAACTCTGTGAGATGAATTCACACATCACAAAGCTGTTTCTCAGAAATCATCTTTCTGGTTTCAGACTGAGGATATTTCCTTTTTAACCATATTCCTCAATGTGCTCCCAAATATCCCATGGCAGATTCCACGAAAAAAGTGTTAGCAATCTTCTCAATGTAAGGAGAGGTGTACCTCTGTGAGATGAATTCACACGTCAAAAAGAACTTTCTCAGAAAGTTTCTTTATAGTTTTTATCTGGGAATATTTCCTTTTTCACCATAGGCCTCAAGGCACTCCCAAATACCCCTGTGCAGATTCAAAGAAAACAGTGTTAGCAAGCTGTTCCATGAAAAGAAATGTGTATTTCCTTCATCACTATAGGCTTCAATACAATCTAATATATCCCTTGTTAGATTCCCCAAAAACAGTGTAACCAAACTGCTCCATGAAAAGAATCGTGTAACTCTGAGAGATGAATTCACAAATCACAAAGCTGTTTCTCAGAAAGCTTCTTTCTAGTTTTTGTATGAGGATATTTCCATTTTCACTGTAGGCCTCAACGTGCTCCCAAATATCCCCTGGTGGATTCCACGAAAATAGTGTTAGCAAACTGTTCCATGAAAAGAAACGTGTAAATTTTTGAGATTAATTCACACATCACAAAGCAGTTTCTCAGAAAGTTTTTTTTGGTTTTTATCTGAGGATATTTCCTTTGTCTACATAAGTTTCAAAGCACTCCCAATTATCCCCTTGCAGATTCCCTGACAACATTGCTAGCAAACTGCTCCAAGAAAACAATCGTTTAACTCTGTGAGCTGAATTCACAAATCACAAAGCAGTTTTTCAGAAATCTTCTTTCCAGTTTTTTTCTGAGGATATTTCCTTTTCACCATTGGCTTCAATGCGATCCAAAATATTCGTTCTCAGGTTCCCCAAAAATAGTGCTACCAAACTGATCCATGAAAAGAATTGTGTAACTCTGTGAGATGACTTAGCACATCACAAAGTGGTTTCTCAGAAAACTTCTATGTAGTCTTATTTCAGGATATTTCCTTTTTCACTCTAAGCTTCAATGAGCTCAAAAATATCAGATTACAGATTCTAAGAAAACAGTATTAGCAAACTGCTCAATGAAAAGAATAGTGTAATTCTGTGAGGTGAATTCACACATCACAAGGCAGTTTCTCAGAAAGCTTCTTTCTAGTTGTTGTCTGAGGGTATTTCCTTTTTCACCATAGCCCTCAATGCGTTCGCAAATTATCCCTTTGAAGACTCCATAAAAATACTTATAGCAAACTGCTCCATGAAAAGAAAGGTGTCAATCTGTGTGATGAATTCACATACCATTAATCAGTTTCTCAGAAATGTTCTTTTGGTTTTTGTCTCATTGTATTTTCTTTGTTATCATCGGCCTCACCTCATTCCCAAATATCCCTTTTCATGTTCCACGAAAACAGTGTTAGCAAACTGCTCCTTGAAAAGAAAGGTGTAACTCTGTGAGATGAATTCACACATGACCAAACAGTTTCTCAGAAAGTTTCTTTTTGGTTTATGTCTGGGGATGTTTCCTTTGTCACCATATTCTTCAATGTGTTCCCAAGTATCATATTGCAAATTCCATGAAGACAGTATTATCAAAATGCTCAATGAAAACAATAGTGTATGTCTTTGAGATGAATTCACACATCCAAAAGCAGTTTCTGAGAAATCTTCTTTCTAGTTTTTATCTGAGGATATTTCCTTTTTCACCATACGCCTCAATGCACTCAGGAATATCCCATCACAGATTACACGAAAAAATATGAGTACACTTCTCAATGAAAAAAATGCTGTAACTCCGTGAGATGAATTCACACATCACAAAGTAGTTTCTCAGAAAGTTTCTTTCTAGATTTTAGCTGAGGATATTTCCTTTGCTACTACAGGCTTCAATGCATTCCAAAATATTTCTTCTCAGATTCCCCAAAGACAGTGCTATCAAACTGATCCTTTGGAAGCATCGTGTAATGCTGTGAGATGGATTCACAAACCACAAAGCAGTTTCTCAGAAAGCTTCTTTCTAGTTTTTTTTTTCCTGAGGATATGTCCTTTTTCACCATTTGCCTCAATTTGCTTTTGAATATACCTTTGCAGATTCCACAAAAATAGTGTTAGCAAAGGGCTCCATGAAAATAAAGGGGTAAATGTGTGAGATGAATTCACATATCACAAAGCAGTTTCTCAGAAAGTTCTTTTTGTTTTTTGTCTGATTATATTTCCTTTGTCAACATAGGCTTCAATATACTCCCCAATAACTCTTCTCAGATATCACAAAAATAGTGATGACGGACTGCTCAATCAACAAAAAGTTAAAGTCTATGAGACGAATACACACATCACAAAACTGTTTCTGTAAAAGCTTCTTTCCAGTTATTATCTGAAGTAATTTCATTTTCCTCCATTGGCCTCAAGGATATCCCGAATATCCCTTTGCATATTCCATAAAAATTCTATGCCATTGCAGATTCCAAGAGAACCATGTCAGTAAAATGCTCAATGAAAAGAACATTGTAATTCTGTGACTTGATTTCACACATCACCAAGCAGTTTCTCAGAAAGCTTCTTTATAGATTTTATGAGGATATTTCCTTTTTCACCATAGACCTCAATGCACTCCCAAATATCCCTTTGCAGATTCCACAATAATAGTGTTAGCAAACTGCTCCATGAAAAGGAAGTTGTAATTCTGTGAGATGAATTCACACATCACAAAGAAGTTTCTCTGAAAGCTTCTTTCTACTTTTAATCTGAGGATATTTCCTTTGACACTATAGGCTTCAATGCAATCCAAAATATCCCTTCTCAGATTCAGCAAAAGCAGGGATACCAAACTGCACCACAAAAAGAATCCTGTAACTCTGTGAGGTGAATTCAGAAATCACAAAGCCATTCCTCAGAAAGCTTCTTTCTACTTGTTGTCTGAGGGTATTTCCTTTGTCACCATAAGCTTCAATGAGCTCTGAAAAATCCCCCGCAGGTTCCAAGAAAACAGTTTAGCATACTGATCATTGAAAAGAACAGTGTAACTCTGTAAGATGAATTTACAGATCACAAAGTAGTTTCTCACAAAGCCTCTATTTGGTTTTATATGAGGATATTTCTTTGTCACCATAGGCTTCAATGCGCTTCCAAATATCCTACTGCAGATTCCAGGAAAATGCTGTTATTAAACTGCTTAATGATAAAAATGGTGTAACTCTGAGATGAATTCACACGTACAAAGCAGTTTCTCAGAAAGCTTCTTTCTAGCTTTTATCTGAGGGTATTTCCTTTCTCATAATAGTAATTAATGCGCTCCAAATCATCCCTTTGCAGATTCTATGAAACAGTGTTAGCAAACTGCTAAATGTAAAAAAAAAAAAAGGTGCAACTCTGTGAGATGAATTCACACATCACAAAGAACTTTCTCAGAAAGCTTCTTTCTAGTTTTTATCTGAGGAGGTTTCTTTCTCACCATAGGCTTCAAAGTGATCCAAAATATCTCATCTCAGATTCACCAAAAACAGTAATACCAAACTACTCCATGAATCAAATCGTGTAACTCTGTGAGATGAATTAACACATCACAAAGAGGTTTCTCAGAAAGCTTCTTTCTAGTTTTTAAATTAGCATATTCTCATTGTCATCATAAGCTTCAATGCACTCAGAAATATCCCATTGCAGATTCCAAGAAAACAGTGCTAGCAAACTGCTCAATGAAAAGAACAGTATACCTCTCTGAGATGTATTCACACATCACAAACCAGTTTCTCAGAAAGTTTCTTTCTAGTTTTTATCTGGAACTATTATCTTTTTCACAAAAAGCCTCATTGCACTCCCAAACATCCCTTGCAGATTCCAGGAAAACAGTGTTATCAACTGCTCCATGAAAAAAAAAAGATGTAACTGTGTGTAATGTTTTCACACATCATGAAGATCTTTCTCAGAAATCTTCTTTCTAGTTTGTATCTGAGGATATTTACTTTTCACCATAACCTTCAAAGCCATCCAAAATATCCCTTTCAGATGTCCCAAAAACAGCATCATGAAACTAATCCATGAAAAGAATCGTGTAACATTGTGAGATGAAGTTACACATGACAAAGCAGTTTCTCAGAAAGTTTCTTTCTAATTTATGTCTGAGGGTATTTCCTTTCTCACAATAAGCTTCAAAGCACTCCAAAATATCCCATTGCAAATTCCAAGAAAACAGTGTTAGTAAACTGCTTAATGAAAAGAACAGTGGAACCCTGTGAGTTGAACTCACACATCAAAAAGTGGTTTCTCAGAAAGCTTTTTAGGTTTTCTATGAGGATATCTCCTTTTTCACTATGGGCCTCAATGCACTCCCAAATATCCCTTTGCAGATTCCACAAAAATTGTGTTAGCAAAGTGTTCCATGAAAAGAAATGTATAACTCTTTGAGATGAATTCACACAACACATAAAATTTTCTCAGACAGCTTCTATCTAGTATTTATCTGAGGTTATATCCTTAGACACCATAGGCTTCAATGCGATCCAAAATGACCCTTTTGAGATTCCCCAAAAAGAGTGCTAAAAACTGATCCATGAATAGAATCGTGTAACTCTGTGTGATAAATTAACACATCACAAAGAGGTTTCTCAGAACGAAAAGAACAGTGTAACTCTGTCAGACAAATTCACACATCATGAAGTATTTTCTCAGAATGTTTCTTTCTACTTTTTTCTAAGGATATTTGCTTTTTAACACAGGCCTCAATGCACTCCCATATATTCCTTTGCAGATTCCACAAAAAGACTGTTACCAAACTACTCAATTTACAGAACGGTGTAACTCTGTGAGATGAATTCACACATCACAGAGAACTGACTCAGAAACCTTCTTTCTAGTTCGTCTCTTCGGATATTTCATTTGTCACCATAGGCTTCAAAGTGATCCAAAATATCCTATCTCAGATTCCACAAAACAGTGGTAACAGACTGATCCATGAAAATAATAATGTAACACTGTGAGATGAATTAACACATCTCAAAGCGGTTTCTCAGAAAGCTTCCTTCTAGTTTTTATATGAGGATATTTCCTTTGTCACCATAGGCTTCAATGCAATCCAAATGATCACTTCTCAGATTCCCGGAAAACAGTGCTACCAAATTGCTCTGTTAAAAGAATCGTGTAACTCTGTGAGATGAATTCACAAATCACAAAGCAGTTTCTCAGAAAGCTTCTTTCTAGTTTATGTCAGAGGATATTTCCTTTGTCACCACAAGCTTTAGTGCACTGCGAAATATCCCATTGCAGATTCCAAGAAAGCAGTGTAAGCAAACTGCTCAATGAAAATAACAGTGTAATTCTGTGTGTTGAATTCAAATATCACAAAGCAGTTTCTCAGAAAGCTTCATTTTGGTTTTTCTATGAGGATATTTCCTTTGTCACCCTAGGCCTCAGTACAGTACCAAATATCTCTTTGAAGATTCCACAAAAGCAGTGTTATCAATATGCTCCATGAAAAGAAAGGTGTAACTCTGTGAAATAAATTCACACATCACAAATCTTTCTCAGAAAGCTTCTTTCTAGTTTTTAACTGAGGATATTTCCTTTTTCACCATAAGTCTCAATGCACTCCCAAATATACCTTTGCAGATTCCACGAAAACAGTGTTAGCTAACTGCTCCATGAAAAGAAAGGTGTAACTATCTGAGGTGGATTCACACATCACAAAGAACTGTGTTGAATTCACATATCACAAAGCGGTTTCTCACAAAGCTTCTTTTTGGTTTTTCTATGGGGATATTTCCTTTATCACCATAGGCTTCAATGCAGTCCAACATATCCTATTGCAGACTCCACAAAAACAGTGTTATCATGTAGCTCAAAGAAAAGAAAAATTTAGCTCTGTGAGATGAATTCACCCATCACAAAGCAGTTTCTCAAAAAACTTCGTTCTAGTTTTTAACAGAGGATATTTCCTTTCTCATCATTGGTTTCAATGTGTTCCTAAATAACCCATTACTATTCCATGAAAACAGTGTTAGCAACCTGCTCCATGAAAAGAAATGTGTAACTCTGGGAGACAAATTCACACATCACAAATAAATTTCTCAGGAAGCTTCTTTCTAGTTTTTACCTGAGGATATTTCTTTTGTCAATATAGGCTTCAATGTATTCCAAAATATCACTTCTCAGATTCCCCAAAAACAGTGCTATCAAATTAATCCACTGAAAGCATCATGTAACTCTGTGACGTGAATTCACAAACTGCAAAGGAGTTTCTCAGAAAATTTCTTTCAAGTTTTAGACTAGGGATATTTAATTTTTAAAAGTAGGCTTCAATGCATTTCAAAATATGTCATTGCAGATTCTAAGAGTACAGTGTTAGCAAACTGCTCAATGAAAGGAACAGTGTCACTCTATGAGAAGAATTCACATGTCACTAAGCAGTTTCTCAGAAAGCTTCTTTCTAGTTTTTTTATGAGGATATTTATTTTTTCACTATAGGCCTCAATGCGCTCACAAGTATCCCTTTGCAGATTCCATGAAAACTGTGTTAGCAAACTGCTACATTAAAAGAAAGATGTTTCTCCATGAGAGAAATTCACACATCACAAAGAACTTTCTCAGAAAGCTTCTTTCTAGTTTTTAACTGAGCATATTTCCTTAGTCACCACAGGCTTCAGTGCGATCCAAAATATCCCTTCTCTGATTCCCCAAAAACAGAGCTAGCAAATTGATCCATGAAAAGTATCGTGTAACAGTGTGTGATGAATTCACAAATCACAAAGCAGTTTATCAGAAAGATTCTTTCTACTTTTCATCTGAGGATATTACCTTTGTCACCATAGACCTCAATGCACTCCCAAATATCCTTTTGCAGATTCTACAAAAACAGTGTTAGCAAACTGCTCAATGAAAAGAACAGGGTAACTCTGTTAGTTAAATTCACACATCACAAAGCAGTTTCTCTGAAATCTTCATTTTGGTTGTTCTATGGGGATATTTCCTTTTACACCATGGGCTTCAATGCACTCCCAAATATCCTGTTGAAGATTCCCCAAAACCGTGTTATCAAATGGCTCAAAGAAAAGAATGGTGTAGCACTGTGAGGTGAATTCGCCCATCACATTGCAGTTTCTCAGAAACTTCTTTCTAGTTTTTATGTGAGGATACTTCCTTTTTTTGCCATGGGCCTCAAAGCACTCCAAAATATCGCTTTACAGATAAACGAATACAGTGTTAGCGAACTGGGGCATGAAAAGAAAGGTGTAACTCTGTGAGATGAATTCACACATTACGAAGAACTTTCTCAGAAAACATTTTTCTAGTTTTTATCTGAGGATATTTCCTTATTCATCATATTCTTCAATGCAATCCAAAACAGCCCTTCTCAGTTTACTAAAAAAGAGTGCTACCAAACTGTTCCATGAAAAGAGTCATGTAATTCACAATGTGAGATGAATTCACAAATCACAAAGCAGTTTCTCAGAAAGGTTCTTCTTTTTTTTTTTTTTTGGTCTGAGGATATTTCCTTTGTCACCGTAAACTTCAATGTACTCTGAAATGTCCCATTGCAGATTAAAAGAAAACAGTGTTAACAAACTGCTTAATGAAAAGAACAGTGTAACTCTGAGATTTGAATTCACATGGCACAAAGCAGTTTCTCAGAAAGTTTCTTTCTCATTTTTTCTATGAGGATATATTTTTTTTCACTATAGGCCTCAATGTACTCCCAAATATCCCTTGCAGATTCCACTGAATCACTGTTAGCAAACTGCTCCATGAAAACAAAGGTGTTTCTCTGAGGTGAGTTCACATATCATAGATAACTTTCTCAGAAAGCTTCCTTCTAGTTTTTTTCTGAGGATATTTACTTAGTAACCACAGGGTTCAATGCGATCCAAAATATCCCTTCTAAGATTCCTTCAAAAGAGTGCTACCAAACTACTGCATGTAAAGAATCATGTAACTCTGTGAAATTAATTCTCAAATCAAAAAGCAGTTCCTCAGAAAGCTTCTTCCTAGTTTTTATCTGAGGATATTTTCTTAGTCCCCATAGGGTTTAAGGCCATCCAAAATATGCCCACTCAGACTCCACAAAAACATTGCTAACAAACTGATCCATGAAAATTATCATGTAACTCTGTGAGCTGAATTAACACATCAGAAAGCAGTTTCTCATAAAGCTTCTTTCTAGTTTTTATCTGAGGTTATTTCCTTTTTCACCATAGGCCTCAATGTGCTCCCAAATATCCCTTTGTAGATTCAACAAAAACAGTGTTAGCAATCTCATCCATGAAACAAAAGGTTTGACCCTTTGAGATGAATTAACACATACGAAAAACTTTCTCAGAAAGCTTCTTTCTACTTTTTATCTGAGGTTATTTCCTTTGTCACCATAGGCTTCACTGCAATTCAAAATATTCCTCTTCAGTTTCTCCAAAAATAGTGCTATCAAACTGATCCATTGAATACATCTTGTAACTCTGTGAGATGAATTCACAAATTACAAAGGAGTTTCTCAGAAACTTTCTGTCTAGTTTTGGTCTGAGGATATGTACTTTTTAAGAGCAGGCTTCAAAGAGCTCTGAAATATGACATTGCAGATTCCAAGAAAACAGTGCCAGCAAACTGCTCTATGAAAAGAACAGTTTAACTGTGTGAGTTGAATTCACACATCGATAAGCAGTTTCTCAGAAAGCTGTTTTCTCGTTCTTCTATGATATATTTCCATTTTCAATACAGTCTGCAATGCACTCGCAAATATCCCTTTGTAGATTCCACAAAAAATGTGTTTTCAATCTGCTCCCTGAAAATAAAGGTGTAACTCTGTGAGATGAATCCACTAATCACAAAGAACTTTCTCAGAAAGCTTCTTTCTAGTTTTTAACTGAGGATATTTCCTGAGTCACCATAGGATGCAATGAGATCCAAAATATCCCTTATCAGATTGCGCTAAAACGGTGCAACCAAACTACTCCATGAAAGAATCGTGTAACTCTGTGAGATGAGTTCACAAATCACAAAGCAGTTTCTCAGAAAGCTTCTTTCTAGTTTTTGTCTGAGGATATTTCCTTTGTTACCATAAGTTTCAATGCGCTTTGAAATGTCCCATTGCAGATTTCAAGAAACAGTGTTAGCAAGCTGTTCAATGAAAAGAACAGTGTAACTCTGTGAGATGAATTCACAGATCACAAAGCAGTTTCTCTGAAACCTTCTTTTTGGTTTTCATCAGAATATATTTCCTTTGTCACCATAGGCTTCAATGTGTTCCCAAATATCCTATTGAAGGTTCCAAGAAAAAAGTGGTATCAAATTGTTCAATGAAAAGAATTGTGTATGTTTGGGAAATGAATTCACACATCACAAAGCATTTTCTCAGAAAATTTCTTTCTAGTTTTTATCTGAGCATATTTCCTTTTTCACTATAGACCTCAATGACTCCCAAATATTACTTTGCAGATTCCACGAAAAAAATGTTAGCAAAGTTCTCCATGAAAAGAAAGGTGTAACTCTGAGAGATGAATTCACACATCACAAAGAGCTTTCTAAGAAAGATTCTTCCTAGTTTTTATCGGAGGATATTTCCTCTGTCACCATGAGTTTCAATGCAATCCATAATATCCCTTCTCCAAAAACAACGTTACCAAACTTTTCTATGAAAAGAATCATGAAACTCCGTGAGATGAGCTCACACATCACAAAGCAGATTCTCAGAAAGCTTCTTTCTAGTTTTTATCTGAGGATATTTCCTTTTTCACCATCAGCCTCAATGCACTCCCAAACATCCCTTGCAGATTCTACGAAAACAGTGTTAGCAAACTGCTGAATGAAATGAACAGTGTAATTCTGTAAAATGAATTCACACATCACAAAACTGTTTCTCAACAAGCTTATTTCTAGTGTTTATCTGAGGATATTTCCTTTTTTGCCATATTCCTCAATGCACTCCTGAATATCCCATTGCAGTTTCCATGAAGAAAGTGTTAGCAAACTTCTCAATGAAAGGAATGGTGTAACTCTGTGAGATGAATTCACACATTACAAAGCAGTTTTTCAGAAAGCTTCCTTCTAGTCTTTTTCTGAGGATATTTCCTTTGTCACCATAGGCTACAATGCGATCCAAATCTCCCTTCTCAGATTACCCAAAAACAGTGCTACCAAACTGCTCCATGAAAATAATAGTGTAACTCTGTGTGATGAATTCAAAAATCACAAAGCAGTTTCTCATAAAGCCTCTTTCTAGTTTTTATCTGAGGATATTTCCTTTTTCACCATAGGCCTCAATGCACTCATGAATATCCCCTTGCAGATTCCAGGAAAATAGTGTTAGCAAACTGCTCCATGAAAACAAAGGTGTAATATCGTGAGATCAATTCACCCATCAGAAAGCATTTTCTCAGAAAGCTTTTTTCAGGTTTTTGTCTGAGGGTATTTCCTTTGTCACCGTAGGCTTCAATACACTACCAAATATCCTGTTGCAGAATCCCCCAAAACATTGCTACCATTCTGCTACATGAAAGAATGGTGTAACTCTGTGAAATGAGTTCACACATCACAAAGCTGTTTCTCAGAAACATTCTTACAACTTTTTATCTGAGGTTATTTACTTTTTCACCATATTCCTCTATGCACTCCTGAATATATCATTTCAGATTCCATGAAAAAAGTGTTAGCAAACTTCTCAACAAAAAGAACAGTGTTACTTTGTGAAGTGAATTAACGCATCACAAAGCAGTTCCTCAGAAAGCTTATATCTACCTTTTATATTTGGATATTTCCTTTTCCACCATTGGCTTCAACTCACTCCCAAAAAGCCCTTTTTTTTTTTTTTTTTTTTTAACATTGGCAAAGTAGTACATATTTAATGCTGACACAGACATATAAATCAAGAAAAATGATGTATACAGAAGTCACTCAACTTCAAATGCAGATTAAATTAACTTTTCTTCAAGTAGACTTATTGAAAAAGTATTTAATACATCTGAGACATATATAGAAATACAAAATAAAGTATTTCTTTCTTCCCCCAAAGCAGTAAAAGGTTATATACTTAAGATTCTTCTCTTCTGTGCAAGTAAGTCTCTATACCTACTCTTAAAAGAGATACGTCTATAAACTTTTTATTTTATTTTATGATTATTATGCTTTAAGATCTAGGGTACATGTGCATAATGTGCAGGTTTGTTACATATGTATACTTGTGCCATGTTGGTGTGCTGCACCCATCAACTCGTCAGCACCCATCAACTCGTCATTTACACAAGGTATAACTCCCAATGCAATTCCTCCCCCCTTCCCCCTCCCCATGATAGGCCCCGGTGAGTGATGTTCCCCTTCCCGAGTCCAAGTGATCTCATTGTTCAGTTCCCACCTATGAGTGAGAACATGCGGTGTTTGGTTTTCTCTTCTTGTGATAGTTTGCTAAGAATTATGGTTTCCAGCTGTATCCATGTCCCTACAAAGGACACAAACTCATCCTTTTTTTATGGCTGCATAGTATTCCATGGTGTATATGTGCCACATTTTCTTAATCCAGTCTGTCACTGATGGACATTTGGGTTGATTCCAAGTCTTTGCTATTGTGAATAGTGCCGCAATAAACATACGTGTGCATGTGTCTTTATAGCAGTATGATTTATAATCCTTTGGGTATATACCCAGTAATGGGATGGCTGAGTCATATGGTACATCTAGTTCTAGATCCTTGAGGAATTGCCATACTGTTTTCCATAATGGTTGAACTAGTTTACAATCCCACCAACAGTGTAAAAGTGTTCCTATTTCTCCACATCCTCTCCAACACCTGTTGTTTCCTGACTTTTCAATGATTGCCATTCTAACTGGTGTGAGATGGTATCTCATTGTGGTTTTGATTTGCATTTCTCTGATTGCCAGTGACAATGAGCACTTTTCCATCTGTCTGTTGGCTGAATGAATGTCTTCTTTTGAGAAATGTCTGTTCATATCTTTGCCCACTTTTTGATGGGGTTGTTTGTCTTTTTCTTGTAAATTTGTTTGAGTTCTTTGTAGGTTCTGGATATTAGCCTTTTGTCAGATGAGTAGATTGCAAAAATATTCTCCCATTCTGTAGGTTGCCTGTTCACTCTGATGGTAGTTTCTTTTGCTGTGCAGAAGCTCTTTAGTTTAATTAGATTCCGTTTGTCAATTTTGGGTTTTGCTGCTGTTGCTTTTGGTGTTTTAGACATGAAGTCCTTGCCCATGCCTATGTCCTGAATGGTACTACCTAGGTTTTCTTCTAGGGTTTTTATGGTATTAGGTCTAACATTTAAGTCTCTAATCCATCTTGAATTAATTTTCGTATAAGGAGTAAGGAAAGGATCCAGTGTCAGCTTTCTACTCATGGCGAGCCAATTTTCCCAGCACCATTTATTGAATAGGGAGTCCTTTCCCCATTTCTTGTTTCTCTCAGGTTTGTCAAAGATCAGATGGCTGTAGATGTGTAGTATTATTTCTGAGGACTCTGTTCTGTTCCATTGGTCTATATCTCTGTTTTGGTACCAGTACCATGCTGTTTTGGTTACTGTAGCCTTGTAGTATATTTGAAGTCAGGTAGCGTGATGCCTCCAGCTTTGTTCTTTTTTTTTTTTTTTTTTTTTTTGAGGCGGAGTCTCGCTCTGTCACCCAGGCTGGAGTGCAGTGGCCGGATCTCAGCTCACTGCAAGCTCCGCCTCCCGGGTTTACGCTATTCTCCTGCCTCAGCCTCCCGAGTAGCTGGGACTACAGGCGCCGCCACCTCACCCGGCTAGTTTTTTATATTTTTAGTAGAGACAGGGTTTCACCGTGTTAGCCAGGATGGTCTCGATCTCCTGACCTCGTGATCCACCCATCTCGGCCTCCCAAAGTGCTGGGATTACAGGCTTGAGCCACCGTGCCCGGCCCAGCTTTGTTCTTTTGACTTAGGATTGTCTTGGCAATGTGGCTCATTTTGGTTCCATATAAACATTAAAGCAGTTTGTTCCAATTCTGTGAAGAAACTCATTGGTAGCTTGATGGGGATGGCATTGAATCTATAAATAACCTTGGGCAGTATGGCCATTTTCACGATATTGATTCTTCCTATCCATGAGCATGGTATGTTCTTCCATTTGTTTGTGTCCTCTTTGATTTCACTGAGCAGTGGTTTGTAGTTCTCCATGAAGAGGTCCTTTACATCCTTTGTAATTTGGATACCTAGGTATTTTGTTCTCTTTGAAGCAATTGTGAATGGAAGTTCATTCATGATTTGGCTCTCTGTCTGTTATAGATGTATAAGAATGCTTGTGACTTTTGCACATTAATTTTGTATCCTGAGACTTTGCTGAAGTTGCTTATCAGCTTAAAGGGATTTTGGGCTGAGACAATGTGGTTGTCTGAATATACAATCATGCCATCTGCAAAGAGGGACAATTTGACTTCCTGTTTTCCTAACTGAATACCCTTTATTTCTGTCTCTTGCCTGATTGCCCTAGCCAGAACTTCCAACACTATGTTGAATAGGAGTGGTGAGAGAGGGCATCCCTGTCTTGTGCCAGTTTTCAAAGGGAATTTTTCCAGTTTTTGCTCATTGAGTATGATATTGGCTGTGGGCTTGTCATAAATAGCTCTTATTATTTTGAGGTACGTTCCATCAATACCGAATTTATTGAGCGCTTTTAGCAAGAAGGGCTGTTGAATTTTGTCAAAGGCCTTTTCTGCATCTATTGAGATAACCATGTGGTTCTTGTCTTTGGTTCTGTTCATATGCTGGATTACGTTTATTGATTTGCAAATGTTGAACCAGCCTTGCATCCCAGGGATGAAGCCCACTTGATCATGATGGATAAGCTTTTTGATGTGCTGCTGACTCCGGTTTGCCAGTATTTTAATGAAGATTTTTGCATCGATGTTGATCAGGGATATTGGTCTAAAATTCTCTTTTTTTGTTGTGTCTCTGCCAGCCTTTGGTATCAGGATGATGTTGGTCTCATAAAATGAGTTAGGGAGGATTCCTTCTTTTTCCATTGATTGGACTAGTTTCAGAAGGAATGGTACCAGCTCCTCCTTGTACCTCTGGTAGAATTCAGCTGTGAATCCATCTGGTCCTGGATATTTTTTTGGTTGGTAAGCTATTAATTATTGCCTCAATTTCAGAGCCTGCTATTGGTATATTCAGGGATTCAACTTCTTCCTGGTTTAGTCTTGGAAGAGTGCAAGTGTCCAGGAAATTAGCCATTTCTTCTAGATTTTCTAGTTTATTTGCGTAGAGGTGTTTATAGTTTTCTCTGATCATAGTTTGTATTTCTGTGGGGTTGGTGGTGATATCCCCTTTATCATTTTTATTGTGTCTATTTGATTCTTCTCTCTTTGCTTCTTTGTTAGTCTTGCTAGCGGTCTGTCAATTTTGTTGATCTTTTCAAAAAACCAACTACTGGATTCATTGATTTTTTGAAGGGTATTTTGTGTCTCTATCTCCTTCAGTTCTACTCTGATCTTAGTTATTTCTTGCCTTCTTCTAGCTTTTGAATGTGCTTGCTCTTGCTTCTCTAGTTCTTTTCATTGTGATGTCAGAGTGTCAATTTTAGATCTTTCCTGCTTTCTCTTGTGGGCATTTAGTGCTATAAATTTCCCTCTACACACTTCCTACACACTTCTTTAAATGTGTCCCAGCGATTCCGGTATGTTGTGTCTTTGTTCTCATTGGTTTCAAAGAACATCTTTATTTCTGCCTTCATTTCGTTATGTACCCAGTAGTCATTCAGGAGCAGGTTGTTCAATTTCCATGTGGTTGAGCGGTTTTGATTGAGTTTCTTAGTCCTGAGTTCTAGTTTGATTTCACTGTGGTCTGAGAGACAGTTTGTTATAATTTCTGTTCTTGTACATTTGCTGAGGAGTGCTTTACTTCCAATTATGTGGTCAATTTTGGAATAAGTGCTATGTGGTGCTGAGAAGAATGTATATTCTGTTGACTTGGGGTGGAGAGCTCTATAGATGTCTATTACGTGTGCTTGCTGCAGAGATGAGTTCAATTCCTGGATATCCTTGTTAACTTTCTGTCTCGTTGATCTGTCTAATGTTGACAGTGGAGTGTTGAAGTCTCCCATTATTATTGTATGGGAGTCTAAGTCTCTTTGTAAGTCTCTAAGGACTTGCTTTATGAATCTGGGTGCTCCTGTATTGGGTGCATATATACTTAGGATAGTTAGCTCTTCCTGTTGAATTGATCCCTTTACCACGATGTAATGGCCTTCTTTGTCTCTTTTGATCTTTGATGGTTTAAAGTCTGTTTTATCAGAGACTAGGATTGCAACCCCTGCTTTTTTTTGTTCTCCATTTGCTTGGTAGATCTTCCTCCATCCCTTTATTTTGAGCCTATGTATCTCTCTGCATGTGAGATGGGTCTCCTGAAGACAGCAGACTGATGGGTCTTGACTCTTTATCCAGTTTGCCAGTCTGTGTCTTTTAATTGGAGCATTTAGTCCATTAACATTTAAGGTTAATATTGTTATGTGTGAACTTGATCCTGCCATTATGATATTAACTGGTTATTTTGCTCGTTAGTTGATGCAGTTTCTTCCTAGGCTCGATGGTCTTTACATTTTGGCATGTTTTTGCTATGGCTGGTACCGATTGTTCCTTTCCATGTTTAGGGCTTCCTTCAGGGTCTCTTGTAAGGCAGGTCTGGTGGTGACAAAATCTCTAAGCATTTGCTTATCTGTAAAGGATTTTATTTCTCCTTCACTTATGAAACTTAGTTTGGCTGGATATGAAATTCTGGGTTTAAAATTCTTTTCTCTAAGAGTGTTGAATATTGGCCCCCACTCTCTTCTGGCTTTTAGAGTTTCTGCCAAGAGATCTGCTGTTAGTCTGATGGGCTTCCCTTTGTGGGTCACCCGACCTTTCTCTCTGGCTGCCCTTAAGATTTTTTCCTTCATTTCAACTTTGGTGAATCTGGCAATTATGTGTCTTATAGTTGCTCTTCTGGAGGATTATCTTTGTGGCGTTCTCTGTATTTCCTGAATTTGAATGTTGGCCTGCCCTGCTAGGTTGGGGAAGTTCTCCTGGATGGTATCCTGAAGAGTGTTTTCCAATTTGGTTCCATTTTCCCCCTCACTTTCAGGCACCCCAATCAGACGTAGATTTGGTCTTTTTACATAATCCCATACTTCTTGCAGGCTTTGTTCATTTCTTTTTCTTCTTTTTTCTTTTGATTTCTCTTCTCACTTCATTTCATTCGTTTGATCCTCAATCGCTGATACTCTTTCTTCCAGTTGATCTAGTCGGTTACTGAAGCTTGTGCATTTGTCATGTATTTCTTATGTAATGGTTTTCATCTCTGTCATTTCGTTTATGACCTTCTCTGCATTAATTATTCTAGCTGTCAATACTTTCACTCTTTTTTCAAGATTTTTAACTTCTTTGCGCTGGGTACATAATTCCTCCTTTAGCTCTGAGAAGTTTGATGGACTGAAGTCTTATTCTCTCATCTCGTCAAAGTCATTCTCTGTCCAGCTTTGATCTGTTGCTGGCGATGAGCTGCACTCCTTTGCAGGGGAATATGCGCTCTTATTTTTTGAATTTCCAGCTTTTCTGCCCTGCTTTTTCCCCATCTTTGTAGTTTTATCTGCCTCTGATCTTTGATGATGGTGATGTACTGTAGGGATTTTGTTGTAAGTGTCCTTACTGTTTGATATTTTCCTTCTACAGTAAGGACCCTCAGCTGTAGGTCTGTTGGAGATTGCTTGAGGTCCACTCCAGACCCTGTTTGCCTGGGTATCAGCAGCAGAGGTTGCAGAAGATAGAATATTGCTGAACAGCGAGTGTACCTGTCTGATTCTTGCTTTGGAAGCTTCCTCTCAAGGGTGTACTCCACCGTGTGAGGTGTGGGGTGTCAGACTGCCCCTAGTGGGGGATGTCTCCCAGTTAGGCTACTCAGGGGTCAGGGACCCACCTGAGCAGGCAGTCTGTCCCTTCTCAGATCTCAACTTCCATGTTCGGAGATCCACTGCTCTCTTCAAAGCTGTCAGACAGAGTCATTTGCATCTGCAAAGGTTTCTGCTGCTTTTTTTGTTGTTGTTGTTGTTTAGCTACACCCTGTCCCCAGAGGTGGAGTCTACAGAGACAGGCAGGCTTCCTTGAGCTGCTGTGAGCTCCACCCAGTTCGAGCTTCCCAGCGGCTTTGTTTACCTACTTAAGCCTCAGCAATGGTGGGCGCACCTTCCCCAGCCTTGTTGCTGTCTTGCAGTTAGATCGCAGACTGCTGTGCTAGCAATGAGGGAGGCTCCATGGGCGTGGAAACCTCCCAGCCAGGTATGGGATATAATCTCCTGATGTGCCCATTTGCTTAAAGTGCAGTATTGGGGTGGGAGTTACCCAATTTTCCAGGTGTTGTGTGTCTCTGTTCCCCTGGTTAGGAAAAGGGATTCCCTTCCCCCTTGTGCTTCCCAGGTGAGGCGATGCCTCGCCCTGCTTCAGCTCTCGCTGTTTGAGCTGCAGCAGCTGACCAGCACCGATTGTCTGGCACTCCCTAGTGAGATGAACCCAGTACCTCAGTTGAAAATGCAGAAATCATTGGTCTTCTGTGTTGCTCTTGCTGGGAGTTGGAGACTGGAGCTGTTCCTATTCAACCATTTTTCTCTGCCCCACTCCCTTCCCAAATATCCCTTTCTAGATTCCTTGAAAACAGTGTTTGCAAACTGCTGAATGAAAAGAAATGTATTACTCTGTGAGATGAATAGACACATCACAAAGAAGTTTGTTAGAAAGCTTCCTTCTATTTTTTTCTGAGGATATTTCTTTTGTCAGCATATGCTTCAAAGAAAACTATAATGTCGTTTTTCAGATTCCCCAAAAAGAGTGCAACCAAACTGCTCCACGAAAAGAAAGTTGTGACTCTATGAGATGAATTCACACATCACAAAGCAGTTTCACAGATGGTTTCTTATTGTTTTTATTGGAGGATATTTCCTTTTTCACATTAGGCCTCAATGAGCTGCCAAATATCCCTTAACAGATTCCCTGATAACAGCCTTAGCAACTTTTCCATAAAAAGAAAGGTGTAATTCTGGGAGATGAATTCCCACATCACAAAAAAATTTCTCAGAAAGCTTATATCGAGTTTTTGTCTGAGGATATTTCCTTTGTCACCATAGGCTTCAATGCAATCCAAACTATCCCTTCTCAGTTTCCCTGCAACCAGTTTTACCAATCTGATTCAGGAGAATTTTGTAACTCTGTGAGCTGAATTAACACATCACAAAGCAGTTTCTCAGAAAGCTTCTTTCTACTTCTTATATGAGGATACAGCTTATGCCACCATAAGCTTCAATGCACTCTGAAATATCAGATTACAGAATCCGAGAAACCAGTGTCAGCAAACTGCTCTAAGAAAAGGACACTCTAACTCTGGGAGATGAATGCATGCATCACCAAGCAGTTTCTCACAGCACTTCTTTCTAGTGGTTATTTCCTTTTTCACTATAGGCCTCAATGTGCTCCCAAATATCACATTGCAGATTCCATGAAAACAGTGTTAGCAAACTGTGCCATGAATAGAAAGATGTAACTCTATGACAGAAATTGACACATCACAAAGAACTTTCTCAGAAAGCTTCTTTCTTGTTTTTACCTGAGGATATTTCCTTTGTCACCATAGGCTTCAATGTGATTCAAATTATCCCTTCTCAGATTCCCCAAACACAGTGCTACAAAACTATTCTGTGAAAAGAATGGTGTAACTCAGTGAGATGAATTCACACATCTCAAAGCAGTTTCTCATAAAGCTTCTTTCTAGTTTTTTTTCAGAAGATAATTCCTTTTTCACCATAGGCCTCAACTCGCTCCAAAATATCCCTCTGTAGATTCTCAGAAAGCTACCATCCAGTTTTTTCCTGAGGATATTTCCTTTGTCACCACAAGATTCAATGCACTCCAAAATATCCCATTACAGATTCCACGAAAACTGTGTTAGAAAACTGCTATATGAAAACAAAAGTGTAACTCTGTGAGATGAATTCTCACATCACAAAGCAGTCTCTCAGAAAGTTTCTTTCTAGTTTTTATCTGAGGATATTTAGTTTTTTAGCATAGGCCTCAATGCTCTTCCAAGTATCCCCTTGCAGATTCCACGAAAACAGTGATATCAAACAGCTCAATGAAAAGTACAGTGTAATTCTGTGACATGAATTAAAACATCACAATTCAGTTTCTCAGAAAGCTTCCTTCTAGTTTTTATCTGAGGATATTTCCTTTTTCACTATAGGCCTCGAAGTGCTCCCAAATATCACTTTGCAGATTACACGAAAACAATGTTAGAAAACTGCTCAATGTAAGGAACAGTATAATTCTGTGAGATGAATTCACACATCACAAAGCAGTTTCTCAGAAAGGTTCTTTCTAGTTTTTATATGAAGATATTTCCTTTTACATAGGCCTCAATGTGCTCTCAAATATTCCTTTCCAGATTCCATGAAAACAGAGTTTTCAAAGAGCTCAATGAAAAGAAAGGTGTAACTCTGTGAGGTGAATTCATGCATCATAAAACAGTTTATCATAAATCTTCTTTCTAGTTTTTATCTGAGGATATTTAGTTTTTCACAGTAGGCTTCAATGGCCTTCAAATTATACCATTGCCGATTCCAAGAAAATTGCGTTAGTAAATTGCTGAATGAAAAGAAAAGTGTAACTCTGTGAGATGAATTCACACATCACAAAAGAGTTTCTCAGAATGTTCCTTTTTGGTTTTTATCTGAGGATATTTAGTTTTTCACCATGGTTCCTCAATGCATTCCCAAATATCCCCTTGCAGATTACACGAAAACGGTGTTAGCAAACTGCTCCATTGAAGAAAATGTGTAACTCCGTGAGATGAATTCACACATTACAAAGAAGTTTCTCAGAAAACTTCTTTCTATTTTTTATATGAAGATATTTCCTTTTTCACCATAGGCTTCAATGCAATCCAAGTTATCCTTTCTCAGAATCCCCAAAAAGTTTGTTACCAAACTGCTCTATGAATAGAAAGGTGTAACTCTGTTAGATGAATTCAAAAATCACAAACCAGTTTGACAGAATCTTCTTTCTAGCTTTTATCTGAGGATATTTCCTTTGACAATGTAGGCTTCAATGCAATCTGAAATATCCCTTCTCAGATTCCCCAAAAAGAGTGCTACCAAACAGCTCCATGAAAAGAATCGTGTAACTCAGTGAGATGAATTCATCCAGCACAAAGCTGTTTCTCAGAAAGCTTCTTTGTAGTTTTTTTCAGAGAATATTTTGTTTTTCATCATAATATTCAATGCACTCCAAAATATCCCATTGCAGATTCCAAAAAAGCAGTAGTAGCAAACGGCTCAATGAAAAGAACAGTGTAACTCTGTGAGACAAATTCACACATTCAAAAGCATTTTCTCAGAAAGCTTCTTTCTAGTCTTTATCTGAGGATATTTCCTTTTTCACTATAGACCTCAATGCACTCCCAAATATCCCTTTGCAGATTTCACGAAAAGAGTGTTTTCAAACAACTCCATGAAAAGAAACTCTGTGAGAT
>NW_022309952.1:0-903 GCF_002776525.5 Piliocolobus tephrosceles
CAACATTATCAACACCATCAATACTACCAACATTATCAACACCATCAGTACTACCAATATTATCAACGAATGTATTATTCTCTTTATTTATTTCAGTTACTATGATACTTTTTTTTAATAATAAAATTATTTTTTTTTTATCATATGGACATACATTCATTTTTTTTATTTTATTAACTGTTCGGGGTAAGCAAATTTTTTGAAAAAAACTTTTTTTTTGTTTATTTAATAAATTAAAAATGTAGATAAAATTTTCGATTAAATTATGTTTAATAATTTCTTTTGGAGATATTTCTTTATTCTCCTCTGTTTTTTTTTTATTTTGTGTGTAGTCATTTATGTCCTCATTTCCCCCCTCAATATTGACCCCATTTTTAACTGTATTAAAACTTTTATTTTTTTTTTTTATCAAAATAAAAATTGTATCATTTGTTAGCGTTACTTGTTTTACAGTTTCTTTTATACTATCAATAAAGCTAACTTTAAAACGGTTAAAGTTGTTTGCTTGATTAAACTTAACATAAAAAATTAAGTTTTCGCTATTTATATTATTGTTACGTAAGATTAATACTAAAGAATTTGTACTTTTGTTGCAACTAAAGTGTATTATATTATAATAAATATTTTTTTTTTTTTCACATATTGTTGTTTTTATAATTATTTTTATTCCATTTTGTGCTTGTTCATTTTTTTTTTCCACATCATATAAAACATTGTTTGGTCTATCAGTACATGAAACAGATAAATATCTTTTTTCATCGTTTAATAAATTAAAGAGACAAATATAACTATCTTTTAAATAACATAAAACACAGTCACTAATAAATTGGAAGTAAGCATTTGGATCGTATTGCATAGTTATAAAATAAGGGGCAAAAAAAAAAAAAAAAAAAAAAAAAAAAA
>NW_022309952.1:1003-1533 GCF_002776525.5 Piliocolobus tephrosceles
AAAAAAAAAAAAAAAAAAAAAAAAAAGAAAGAAAAAGAAAAAGAAAAAGGCTAGAGAGTAAGGACTTTACTCACGACTTGTTTTTGATTTGTGTCTATATTACATATATATACACATATATGTATAAACACATATGTATAAAACATATATGTATGTAGTAATAATGTGTGTATACACGTCAATGCAAAAAAAAAAAAAAAAAAATAACTGTATTATTTAGTATACATTTTATAGTGCATATTTAAAAAAAAAGTATAAGTAGAGAAAAAAATAAAAACAAGTTATAAAAAAAAGACTCATAAAAAAAAATAACTAATTACATAATTATTTATATATGTAAAAAAAAATACGACGGCACCTGGGTTTAATGAACATGTGTTCCTCTTCAAAGATAGAAAAGAAAAAAAACAAGCAGCTATAGCTGTTTTGCCTAAGTTCGTTCACACATGTGTACATATATGTATATTATATCAATGATTTATTCGTACATATCATCTATCTATCTATTTTTTTTTTTTTTTTTTTTTTTT
>NW_022309955.1:0-16351 GCF_002776525.5 Piliocolobus tephrosceles
TATTTCTGTTTTTTAGCTATATAACTGGCAGTTCAGTATGCTCTAATTTATGCAATCCACATCTAAGATGGATTTATGCATAAGTTGTATTGAGTTTTACAAGATAGAGAAGTATTTCCAGTGTTAACAGGGATTTTAAATACACCACCTAATTGACTTTTTCTCGCAATAAAATGAATATAAAGCAATCAGTACTATTTAATGAGGAAAGAATCAGATATTTATGTGAAGATTATAGTTTTTAGGTTTCAGAACATTAATTGCTATGAAGTGCTCAATTTAAAATGAGAAAACTCTAATGACCTATTGATATAAATTTCTGATGAGTGTGTGTTGAATACTTCTATTTTAAATACAAAGGTTTTTCAATCAGGAAACACAATGATTGAAGTTATGCGTGTGCTAGCACATGAAAATTTAATACTAAACCATTGTGTACGGCATTTTCAAAGAAAAATATTACAGAAGCAATGTCATTAAAAATTCAGAAATAAGATATCTCTAGTTAATGGCATGGATATTGGATCACATTGCTGATGATGTGAAAGCTTAAAGTACCATTATCTCAGTCACCAGAAACAGTATTTCTAACAATTGGAAACACATGTGGTGATGTAGGTAATGATTGTTCAACTATGAGAAACAAAAGTGTGAGATAAATTTTAATTATTCATGTGTAATATTTGGATACCAGGTACTGTTTTTCTTCCTGACATTACAGTACTTTCATGAGATTCTTCAAGACTGCATTTCTATGACATGACTAGAATGTCTGAGATGCTATGACTGGCACATTTATCATGCTTACTATCAAATAACTTGAAATTTTACTTGACAATGTTTATAGTGTTTTGTCTGTTTTCAAAGCACAATTGATATAATCACATTTGTGTGACATGGTAAATGTAATTCAGAATTTTAAGAGTAAAAATATTTATTTTTAATAAGCATAGTCTCGTCTTGTTTTAACGTACACTATTCATTTTTTAAACTTCTATCCTATCTGTTATATAAGTTGTGTTTACTTTTAGGATTTTCTGTGTATTTTTCTCAAATTAGGTATTTTTCTGCTAAAGAAAAATAATTGTATTTTTTTAGATAATGCTACATGGACCTGTTATCCACACTATTTCACAACTTTAAGGCTGCTAAAGTTATAAAAGCACCTGGTCAAAAATAAAAAGTATTTTGTTGATAACAAGGCAGGAAAAATGTTAGGCTTCAATGACAAATCACAAAATAAAGATGTAGCGACTAAGTAAGTGAATATAGAAAACTTGGATTTGGCAATGTTTAGAGCCATAGTGTTTATTATTCCTTTATGTTTTTGCATAGATATTGATAGAAACTAAAAAAAGATTTTCCAATATTTTAACTGCAGTCAACAGTGCTAAAATTTCTACATTTCTTTTCCTCAGTGATCAAAAATCATCTGGCTTTCACCTAACATCTCAGCACTTATCATTTATGGATATTACAAAACATACACTTGCCACTGCCTTTCTAGACCTGACAAATCACAATATGCAGGCATTACAACCTGAGTGACATTGCTTTTAGTAGAATATCCTTATGGGATGTCTGCTTTTACTTGGTTAACAGGCACTACTGAACAAAATGGTAGAATTTAAATTCTGATTCTGTAGCTGGTTTTTCCCCTAGGGTTTGGAATTTGAAACAGATAGCGATGGCTAATGATACTGGCAAGAAGTGCATGAGATAGATAGAATAAATATAACATTCCAATTAAGTGAACACAATTGTGTTTTGTTGCTTGTGCCTTTTGTTGTCTCAGCCATTCACTGTGGCATGCATGTCTGTCTAGTTATTTTTCTATGGGTGAACTTCTTCAAGACCTGAAGTAGGTATTTTTTATTTCTACATCAAAAACCTCAGATACAAACCAAAGCTTAGAGAGACATGTTGCATATGTGTAAAACAACTGTATTTTGCTCTGTAGCTACAAGGAAATTATGACCTTTGGAGCTTCTGTGTATGCTCTTGATCCTTCCACAAGTACTTTTAATAGCCATGTTTATTGATTGTTAATAATTCTCAATACATCACATAAAGTATATCATATAAACTGCAAAAACTTTATACTCACAAGAAGACATTGAATTCTAGGAGAACAAAGTAACTTAATTCTCGCAAGTTATTTATGGCAGAGCACTGATTTCTTTCTAGTCTTGTCTACTTGACAAGATTGTAGTCTATATTATTACCTGAAATTTATGTTACCATTTTATTTTTTCCAATGATAACTTTTCGGTGTACTCTTTACAATGGTCCACCTGTGAAATAAACACTACCGTCAAACCTTAAAAACAATAAGTTTTTTGAAAACACTATGAAAATTTGCATATCATTTTATTAACTCAGTTTTGGTATATATTTCATTCAACTATGTTCATAATACTTTTAAAGTTAGATGAATGTATCACTATCTTTTGGCCTCTAAAGTAAGGCTTATCTTCACGATGATGTATTTTCGTATTATCGTAAACATGAAGACAAACTAGCGTTAAATCAGACAGAAGATAGAAGAGAGTGCAATAATGGTGTACTGAGACACCTTCAGGTCATCTTTTGATTTAGTTACTTTCTGACTACAAATCTGGTGCCCAAAAGTTTTTGGAAACAGTTCAGGTAATTTATGGGTGAGTTATCATTTAATTTTGATAAAATAATCTCTACACAAAGTAAAATTTTTAAATATGCATTAAAATCCATCATATATTTGATGTTAAATATTTAAACAATAGTAACATTATAACTGTCTTTCCTGGTCATTCCTACTGTTATTATCCCAATAGAAAGGGGTCAAAATTGTCACAGCAAAGACAGGCCATGTATTCTTTCATCTCTTAAGATGTAATTAACTTCTTCTTATAAAAAGATTTATATTCTCTATGCAAGCCAAACATTACAATGTAGCCATCTCCTTGATTTAATAGTTCTCTAATGAAGCAAATCCCAAGGATATCATTTTATATCTATTAATGTTTTTAGCATCTCTTAAGTTTTTCCTTAAAAATTGTTGTCATCACAACTAATACAAAATATTGTGTAAGTTTGGGAAACATGATAAAGCCCTCTCTCGAAAAAAAATGAAAAAAAAAAAACAAATTCAGGTGAGGAGATTTGAGCCTGTAGTGTCAGCTACTTGGGAATTAATATGCCAGTTCATTCACTCACTTTTGGTATTTGCTTAAAGTGTAGAACGAGTGGCAGACAAAATTCCTCAGACACTGAGTTACAGAAGGAAGGAGTTTATTAGGCCAGGGACATAGGCAATACTTCAGTCTCCAGAGTCGAGCTCCCTGAGTGAGTAATTCCTGTCCCTTTTAAGGACTCACAACTCTAAGGGGGTGCACTTGAGCGGGTCGTGATTGATTGAGCAAAGAGGGAGTACGTGACTGGGGGCTGCATGCACTGGTAATTAGACTGGAACAAAATAAGATAGGGATTTTCACAGTGTATTCCTAAACATTGTGGGTAATCTATAAATAAGAGAACCAGTTAGGTCAGGGAGCAGTCTTTGACTACCGGACCCAGGGTACAGCAATGGGCTGTCTGTCTGTGGATTTCATTTCTGCCTTTTAGTTTCTACTTCTTCTTTATTTGGAGGTAGAAATTGGGTGTAAGACAATATGAGGGGTGGCCTCCTCCCTTAAAAGTTTCTTCATTACACTTTTCAAATCAGGTTAGTGCATCAATGATGTGTTCTAGTTTCTAGAGTAATGTTTTCCCTGCGATTACGTATACAAATCATCTCAAAGATCAACATTACTCATCATCAAATAAACATTTTTTCTTAGCAAATGAACATTTTCATCACTGACAAGAAAGTACCACTTTCTAGACCTGCAAGAAAAACTATATATGATATACTTACATCTACATATCTAATGTATAATTTTACATATGTGTATGTGTATACATATGTATGTATGTGTATATATATTATATATTGTATATATAGATGTGTATATGTATACACAGACTTGCAGTCATGTAACAAGACTTGTAATCATATAACTTTGAGCCTCATACATAAACCACCAATAGCACTAGGTCCTTCCTTAGATCTGAAAAACCTTCTTTCACACTGATAGTCTTAGTACTTTGGGTAACCAAGACAGGCAGATTACTTGATTTCAGGACATCAAAACCAGTCTGAGCAATGTGGTGATATCGGTTAAGATGCAAAAATTTAGCTGATTGTAATGTCTGCACCCACAGTCCCTGCTACCTGGGACACTGTGGTGAAAACATCTGCAGAGCTGTGATTGTGTTGTTCTACTTCAACCTAAGCAATGAAGACAAGCGCTGTCCCTCCCCACCTTTACACACACATAAAGAATAATATCATCTTGATTTTGTTTCCTTTGTTAGATTCATTTTTTGAAATCTTAATTTGTGGCATGCATGTCAAAGAAACACTGTCCCACAACTTACTATATACTGTAGTAGAGAACTCTTTCTAGTCTCTAAAACAAGCTGCATACTCTCAAAAGAGTTTATTGTTCTTTCAAGAAAGTACTTCTTAGATATCTCAGAAGTAGAAAGAACAAGGAATCTTCTGATTTCTGGGCTGCCTTCTATTTCACTCACAGCAGCTCCCTTATCTGCATTAACATATCACTTTAATTTCTTTTAAATGTGTCTAGTGCACCTATAATGCACTGACTCCCCATTACATCTCTCAGGACAATGTTCTAGATTCCATAGTTAAACTGTGAACCTAGGGTTGTAAGTGTAATATGCATATGTAATTCTTATTTACCTGTTTCAATATTACAGACTCACAGGTGACTAACTCTCCTTTTTCCATGGGTGCACAAGTTAGTTTCATTTCCTTGATCTACTCAAAATCTTTTTTTTCTGAAATCTCATCAACATTTCTGTTCTTGTTTATTCAAATTGCTATGAGTTTCTCTCTTCCCAACTTTCACTCAATAATTTATGTGTGCATGCTTCTAAGTGTTATTGCTTGCAAACAATTGGCACCAGGGACTGGTTTTGTGAAAGGTAATTTTCTATTGTCTTCACAGCAAAACTAAACAAAACAATAATGTTAAGAATTTGTTTCTTTAATAATACCTTTTGGTACAATTGTGAGAAATCTTTTAATACTTTAAATGTAGACACTAACAATCATCAAAATCTTCTTGATTCTTTGAAACAGTATATCCATGAATGGGGCAAAGCCACATTGTTGTAAAATGTGATAAAATGTGTGCTTTGTTCAGTTCTGAAAAATAAAATAAAATAAAATAAATAGATCTCATTGAAGAAAACCAGAAGACATTAGAGCTGTTTGTGCTCCTTTACAAAATGAACTTCTGGTTTCCCTTTACTGTTTGAGTGATATCAGACAGGTAGTCAAGATGATAACTGGTTTAAAGGAATATAATGTTGGCAAAAAACATTGAGTGACTTGAAGAAAGATGATTCTTGTTAAATGAATAATTTTAGATGTAAAATATCTCACAGAGTGTTTTCATCTCTCCTCTAAAACAAATTGCAATTTAATGACTGAATACTGAAGAGTTGATAGAAGAAAATTGTTATTATTCATTTTTTACTCTAGATACCTCTTGAAGTAAAAACTGCCTTCATTTTATGTGGCTACAACAGATTTTAAAAACCATTTGTAGTTTCACAAACAGATTTCATTCTTGAGGCCTACCCAGCCCATTTTATCCTTTGGAACTTGTTTGAGAGATGGAATGATAAAATATCTTTGAAGATGTTGTATATTAACTAACATGGATATCTTTCTTGGGCTTCATAATTTCTCACGTCCAAGCTGCCTGTATTGTTGTGAACTTAGCTGCCATTTAGATTGTGTTTTATTTAGAACGTCATACTGCCTGCTATTGACATCTCTCAGAAATTGAACTATTAATTTTCACCCTTTCTTGCACTCTTAATACACACCTCTTTAGGTAACTGTATATAGATCTTAACCCTTTTTATAAGACAGTGAGACTGAATGGGCCCAAAGGGTGAAAACCCATCTCTATTAAAATATAAAACTTAGTCAGACAGTGTGACAGATGCCTGTAAAATTAGTGCTATAAATGTCAGCTGCTATCACATTGCTTATCATATATCTTAAATTTACCCACACGAAAGTCTACCTAATAGTATGAAAGCAAACATCAGAGCAATAACACAGTCAGATGGTAGTGACTGTATAGAACCACACAAGCAAAAGTGTCTCCGTCAGTAATGTTTTCTAATTTACAAGAAGTTACCTTTCATACTCACAGATTCTGCAAACACAGATTTCTCACAACCTAATCCCTACCTAGTGTAAGCATTTACATTTACTTCTAATGACAAGTAATTTGTGTTTGGCTTGTAGGATTTTTTACAGGGGATCAAATATATTTAATCGCTTTCTTTAGTCTTGTTCCTTCATTTGTGAAATCATTAACTCTAATTTATATGAATGTGGTGCCTTTTGGTTTAGGTATTTCAAGTTAAAATATGTAAGACATCTGTATCTTACAATACTGACTTTTAATATATGGAGATATGGTTTATTATATTAATTATTATTTTTTAGTCAAGCAGTTTGAAACATCAGTTAATGAAGTAGGGAGATAACCACAAAGATTTAGCCATAACTAACAAATATTTTATTAATAACTTGAAAATACAAATTTTTTTGACTGTATATGTAATCTCTATTTGAAGAGTAAAATTAGTTTTCTGCCTGAAGGAAAATAATTTACTATACAATTTCCTCTATATTCCTCAATACCACTGGATTTTACACCAAAAAAAAAAAAAAAAAAAAAAAAAAAAAAAGGTTGTGTTCCTGCAAATGACTGGTAATGGCTTTGGATTTCATTCATAGTACACTTATTTTCTTTTATTTATTTTTATTTTTTGAGATTGAGTGGTGCTCTGACACCTACGCTGGAGTGCAGTGGTACGATCTCGGCTCACTGCAAGCTCTGCCTCCCAGGTTCAAGCCAGTCTCCTGTCTCCTCATCCAGAGTAGATAGGACTACAGGCACTCACCACCACCCCAAGCTACATTTTTTTCTTTCTTTATTTATTTTTTGTCTTTTTGGTGGAGACGGGGTTTCACCTTGTTAGCCAGGATGATCTCCATCTCCCGGTCTCATGATCCACCCGCCTCAGCCTCCCAAAATGCTGGGATTACAGACGTGAGTCACTTCACTCGGCCGATTTGGTTGTCTATTATACTGCCTTATATTTTCCTAATGGAAAAAAATATTATTTCAATTTCTAAATATACCAAAAACATGTTGGTAGGAATTATGGGAAAATTCTTGTGAAACATAAAATCCTCTAATCTAAATATGCATTTATTATTTAAAAATTGGCTCCTACTCCAATAAATTTGTATCACAGATCATTCTACCTCATCATTCATAAGCTTTCTCTATTCCAAACAAGACCTTAACAGATAACTAAAAAGGTGCATCATATTTTACACCAGATTTTGTTTCCCACTGATAATTCCAATAATTTGGAAAGCCAAGGGGAAAAAGACACTTGATGCCAGGAATTTGGATCTCAGCTCGGCAAAATGAAACACTATCTGACAAAAAGTTTGTAAAAATTAGGAAGATGTGGTAGCTCAACAGTGGTTGTCTTAGAACTTTGTGAGGCCAAGGTGGGTGGATCACTTTAGGCCTAGAGTTGGAGGCAAGCCTGAGTAACACAGCAGGATTCTGTCTCTAAGAAAAAAATAAAATAAATAAATAAGTTAAATAATCAGCTGAGCCTAGTGGGCTTTTGGTCCAGATGCAGCTCACTGGGAGGCCAAGGAAGTAGGATGACACGATTCCAGGAGTTAGAAGCTGCTGTTGGTGATGATAGCACCACTGTATTCATTCCGGCAAGAGCATTATAAAGTTTGTCTCTTAAAAGGAAAAGTAGAATGACTGTAATCTTAAGTTAGTACCAATCAGAAAATATAGAGTACATTGTAGTCACTTGACGTCACAAATCTTTCTGCATTGTTTATATTAAAATAAGTTACGACAACATTACTGAACTAAAAAGTATTTGATGTAAATTTTTGGAGACCTCCACACATTTGCATTTTACTTACTTCTTGACTGTGAAACAAAAGTAGAAGAGCTTTATTAATCAATCTGATATTTGTACTATTTTAGTTCATTTTCAGGCACTTATAAAGATATATCCTAGACTGGGCAATTTGTAAGGGCGGGGGATTTATTGACTTAGAGATTTATATGTCTGGCAAGGCAAAGAGGAGCAAGTTACAGCTTACACGGATGGCAGCAAGCAAACAGAGAGCTTGTGCGGTGAAACACTGATGTTTAAAGCCATCAGATTTAATGAGACTTACAATCACAAGAATAGCACAAATGAAAAAATAAACAAACAAACAAAAAAACACCTGTCCCCATACTGATTACTCCCTATCTTATCCTCCCACAAACACTTAAGAAAATTCAAGATAAAATTTGGGTGAGATCACAGTCAAATCATATCATTCCAACCACGGCCCCTCCAAAATCTGAAAACCTAACATTTCAAAATCAATCATGTTTTTCCAATGGTACTGCAGTGTCTTAACTCATTCAAGCATTAACTCAATAGTCCAAAGTCTGGTGCTTTATCTGAATCAAGGTAATTTTTTTCTGCCTATGTACCTGTAAAACTGAAAGCAACTTAGTTACATCCTAGATACACAGGGCTACTGGAATTGGGAAAATACAGGCCTTCCAAATACGAGAAATTGACCAGAATAAAGGGGTTACAGGCACTAAGTACATCTGAAATCCAATGAGGCACAAAAAACTTAAGGTTCCAGGATGATCTTCTTTAACTTAATGTCTCATATTCAGGTCATGCAGATGCAACAGGTGGGCTTCCATGGTCTTGTACAGCTCCTCTCATGAGGCTTTATAGGTTACAGCCTTTCGCCAAACTGCTTTCAGCAGCTGGCATTGAGTGTCTGTGGGCTTTTCTTGGTGCACGGTCAAGTTGTCCATGGATCTAGCATTCTGAGATCTGGAGGATGAAAACCCTCTATTCCCAGGCCCCCAGCAATAATTTATGTCGCTCCTTGTGTTTTCAATAGTAGAAATACTGTTGCTGTTGATAGGGATCAGGTATAGGTGTCAGATCACAGAATGTATTTGAGAAGTAGCACCAGTGTCTTTGAGCCCCACAAATCTTTCTTTTGGCTGGAGTCCAGTGGGGTCAGATTTTCCCACTCAGTAAGTGCTTCACAAGCTGGGATAAGAAAAAATGCTTTCTTTGAAACAGTTAGAGAATATGATACAGTATTAAAGTTTCATGTATTAAACACAGGCTTAGCTTTAATCATTATGAGTTCACTCCTTAAAAACTTTTGCAGTTAAAATGAGTGTATTCAATGCATTGCAGTTAGAACTTTACATAAACAAAATATTAGAGATTTCCCAGTTTTAACTGAGATTGCTCTGACTCATAAATCTATAACCTTCACAGAAATATCTGCTTTTTTCCCCACAGCAAATAGTGGTTATTGCTTTGTCTGTACTCAGAGTTTTGATATGAGATAAAGTCAACGGGGATGGTGTGTTTAAAATCCTATCAGAAGTGTAAATTCTTCTTTCTTAGTGTAAAACTGAATACCATTTAACAAGTCAATCCATCTTAGAGGGGGATTGCAAAAATTAGAGCACACTGAACTGCAAGTTATGGACCTGCAAACAGAATTAAGTGATTCTTCATGTACTGACAGATATGTGACTAATTACAAAACAAAGTTAGCAATATAATCTACTTTATATACTCATATGTCTAAAACATAAACACATAGCTGTATTTATGGATTAATTCAAGCCCAGAGATAATTTCTGGAACAGGAATATAAAATTAGTGGTCAGTTAATAATTGCTAGCTCATCTTCTCTTAAGTATATGAAAATATATATTAACCACATAAAACAGTTAGCTAAAGTGTTTAACAACAGCAGAGTTGTTTTAAAGAGATCTCTTTGCAAATATGTAATTACCATGTCAAAACAGTCATTAAATAAATTAACCAAAAATTGTATTTAAAAAGCAAACTTTCTCTCTACATAGAATTCATAACATAAAAGAAGACCTGATCCCTTAAGCAGTGAGGTTACCTGGAAACTCCTACAATGTGCTAGAAAAAATACACAGAAATAAATGTATAAATATAATTTCATATTTACTAAAGTCTATACAGAATAGGTTTGTTACGTATAAAATTAACACTCCTATTCCACTGCACTCCAGTCTGAGTTACAGAACGAGACTCCATCTCAAGAAAATAAAATAAAATAAAACTGGCATAGACAATGCAATTTCAACTGTAGAAAACATATCTCATCAATTCCACATGTGGTTGTTAAAACTCAAATGTTAGATTTTTGAAGGTTGGTTACTAGAAAATACAGTTGGGGTACAGATCCAGGACTGAAAGGCCTTGCAATTTCCAGCCCTAGGCTACTTGCCTGGCTTCCACTCTGTTCCCTCTCTAATGCTGTCCCTCTTTCCCCGGGGTAGAAAGGCAATGCATTGAGCTGTAGGCCCTGGCTCATGATCTGGAGGACTGCAGAAGGGGTTTCACTATAGGTCAGGTCACAGTTCAAAGCCCATTCCCCAGAGTCCAAGGAATAACCAGGGAGGTCCTTTCCCATGAAGCACCTGCCACGGAACCCTCCTCAGCAATCATGCCAAAACCCAGGCAGTCATGTTCAGCCCACCAGCTGAACAAGCTCAGGTAGGCAATGTTCTGCCTGCAGCTGGAGGCTCAATCTTTATGATCCCAGAACCACTGGACTGAAGTGCAACTAGACACCCTGTTCCCCGTGAGGGAGAGGAGCTAGAAAGTTTCATGCTACACAGACCCTCCCACACACCAGCTCCCCTACTATGCTGGGAGGCACTCCTTACCAAGGATGCCAAAGCAATACTCCTTCATGATGACTTCGCTGTGGAAGTTAAAGTTGTGACAAAAGGAAATCTTCATTCAGCCTGCAGTAACTGGGATGACTGAGTTCCTCCACCTGCCTGACCAAGAAGGAGAAACAGGATAGACTCAAAGCAACCATTTCATCTAGCTGGACTGAGGTGGCCTGCTCCTGGAGTGAAGCATGAGTTTCCCATTCCCAGCTCTGCCACTGAGACACCCTGGGCCAGGGGGACCTCAGACTGACTCGGACACTGGACCCCTCCCACAGTCCCAGGCTCCCTAGCCTGACCTGCACATCCATCATGTAGCAAAGCAGGACTTAACCACGGTTTCTGACCCCGGACAGCAACTGAGTGTGCCAAACAATTTACCTCTGCTCAAGGAGCCTCCAGATATTCCTTGAGCAAGTCCCGTGACAACCTGCAATTTTCAAGAGCACAGAGAATCTGGAGCATCTGGCCTGTCACCCTCACTTGTTGATTCTGTGTCTCTGTCTGGCAAGGAGGCAACCTCACAACTGTAGTGGTTTTTGGGGTGGGGAGAGCCAGGCCAAGCCACCTTCACTAACTAGGGAAAGGAGACAGAAGAAGTGGTTGCAGCCGAGGGCGGGGGTCGGGGTGGTGTGAGGCGGCTGCTTCCTCAGGGACAGCCAGCGTGCACACCGTTGTGCACTGCCTTGCGACCGAGAGGCTCCCCCAGCGCTGTGTAGTATTCAGTGGTGGGTATGTGCCACATTTTATTTATTTATATTTTATTTATCCAGTCTATCATTGATCAGCATTTGGGTTGATTCCAACTCTTTGCTATTGTGAACCATGCCTCAGTAAGCATACGTGTGCATGTGTCTTCATAAAAGAATGATTTATAATCCTTTGGGTATATTACCCAGTAATGGGATTGGTGGGTTAAATGCTACTTCTCATTCTAGATCATTGAGAATGGACACACTGTCTTCCACAATGTTTGAACTAATCTACAGTCCCACCAAAAGTGTAAAAGCATTCCTATTTCTCCACATCTTCTCTAGCATCTATTGTTTCCGGACTTTTTTTTTTTTTTTTTTTTTTTTTTGAGATGTAATCTCATTCTTTGGAACAGGCTGCAGTGCACCGGTTTGATCTTGGATCACTGCAAGCTCCACCTCCAGTGTTCACGCCGTTCTCCTGCCTCAGCCTCTCGTGTAGCTGGGACTACAGACACCTACCACCATGCCTGGCTAATTTTTTTGGTATTTTTAGAAGACATGGGTTTTCACCGTATTAGACAGGATGGTCTTGATCTCCTGATCTTGTGATCCACCTGCTTTGGACTCCCAAAGTGCTGGATTACAGGTGTGAGCCAATGCACCCAGCACAGTTTCCTGACTTTTTATTTTATTTTATTTTTTATTATACTTTAAGTTCTAGGGTACACGTGCATAACGTGCAGTTTGTTACATATGCATACTTGTGCCATGTTGGTGTGCTGCACCCATCAATTCGTCAGCACCCATCAATTCAGCATTTATATCAGGTATAACTCCCCAATGCAATCCCTCCCCCTCCCCATGATAGGTCCCACTGTGTGATGTTCCCCTTCCCGAGTCCAAGTGAGCTCATTGTTCAGTTCCCACCTATGAGTGAGAACATGTGGTGTTTGGTTTTCTGTTCTTGTGATAGTTTGCTGGGAATGACGGTTTCCAGCTGCATCCATGTCCCTACAAAGGACGCAGACTCATCCTTTTTTATGGCTGCATAGTATTCCATGGTGTATATGTGCCACATTTTCTTAATCCAGTCTGTCACAGATGGACATTTGGGTTGATTACAAGTCTTTGCTATTGTGAATAGTGCCACAATAAATATACGTGTGCAGTGTTTTTGTAGTAGAATAATTTCTAATCCTTTGGGTATATACCCAGTAGTGGGATGGCTGGGTCATATGGTACATCTAGTTCTAGATCCTTGAGGAAATGCCATACTGTTTTCCATAATGGTTGAACTAGTTTACAATCCCACCAACAGTGTAAAAGTGTTCCTATTTCTCCACATCCTCTCCAATACCTGTTGTTTCCTGATTTTTTAATGATTGCCATTCTAACTGGTGTGAGACGGTATCTCATTGTGGTTTTGATTCGCATTTCTCTGATGTCGAGTGATGATGAGCATTTTTTCATGTGTCTGTTGGCTGTATGAATGTCTTCTTTTGAGAAATGTCTGTTCATATCCTTTCCCCACTTTTTGATGGGGTTGTTTGTTTTTTTCTTGTCTATTTGTTTGAGTTCTTTGTAGATTCTGGAAATTAGCCCTTTGTCAGATGAGTAGATTGCAAAAATTTTCTCCCATTCTGTAGGTTGCCTGTTCACTCTGATGGTAGTTTCTTTGGCTGTGCAGAAGCTCTGTAGTTTAATGAGATCCCATTTGTCAATTTTGGCTTTTGCTGCCATTGCTTTTGGTGTTTTAGACATGAAGTCCTAGCCCATGCCTATGTCCTGAATGGTACTACCTAGATTTTCTTCTAGGATTTTTATGGTATTAGGTCTAACATTTAAGTCTCTAATCCATCTTGAATTAATCTTCGTATAAGGAGTAAGGAAAGGATCCAGTTTCAGCTTTTCTACTTATGGCTAGCCAATTTCCCCAGCACCATTGATTAAATAGGGAATCCTTTCCCCATTTCTTGTTTTTGTCAGGTTTGTCAAAAATCAGATGGCTGTAGATGTGTGGTATTATTTCTGAGGTCTCTGTTCTGTTCCATTGGTCTATATCTCTGTTTTGGTACTAGTACCATGCTGTTTTGGTTACTGTAGCCTTGTAGTATAGTTTGAAGTCTTTGTCTTTTTGACTTAGGATTGTCTTGGCAATGCAGGCAATATGAACTTTAAAGCAGTTTTTTCCAATTTTGTGAAGAAACTCATTGGTAGCTTGATGGGGATGGCATTGAATCTATAAATAACATTGGGCAGTATGGCCATATTCATGATAGTGATTCTTCCTATCCATGAGCATGGTATGTTCTTCTATTTGTTTGTGTCCTCTTTTATTTCACTGAGCAATGGTTTGCAGTTCTCCTTGAAGAAGTCCTTTACATCCCTTGTAAGTTGGATTCTTAGGTATTTTATTCTCTTTGAAGCAATTGTGAATGGAAGTTCATTCCTGATTTGGCTCTCTGCTTGTCTGCTACTGGTGTATAAGAATTCTTGTGATTTTTGCACATTAATTTTGTATCCTGAAACTTTGCTGAAGGTGCTTATCAGCTTAAGGAGATTTTGGGCTGAGATAATGGGGTTTTCTAAATATACAATCATGTCATCTGCAAACAGGGACAATTTGACTTCTTCTTTTCCTAACTGAATACCCTTGATTTCTTTCTCTTGCCTGATTGCCCTAGCAAGAGCTTCCAACACTATGTTGAATAGGAGTGGTGAGAGAGGGCATCCCTGTCTCATGCCAGTTTTCAAAGGAAATTTTTCCAGTTTTTGCCCAGTCAGTATGATATTAGCTGTGGGTTTGTCATAAATAGCTCTTATTATTTTGAGGTACGTTCCATCAATACCGAATTTGTTGAGCGTTTTTAGCATGAAGGGCTGTTGAATTTTGTCAAAAGACTTTTCTGTGTCTATTGAGATAATCATGTGGTTCTTGTCTTTGGTTCTGTTTATATGCTGGATTATGTTTATTGATTTGCGAATGTTGAACCAGCCTTGCATCCCAGGGATAAAGCCCACTTGATCATGGTGGATAAGCTTTTTGATGTGCTGATGAATCTGGTTTGCCAGTATTTTATTGAGGATTTTTGCATCGATGTTCACCAGGGAGATTGGTCTAAAATTCTCTTTTTTTGTTGTGTCTCTGCCAGGCTTTGGTATCAGGATAATGTTGGCCTCATAAAATGAGTTAGGGAGGATTCCCTCTTTTTCTATTGATTGGAATGGTTTCAGAAGGAATGGTATCAGCTCCTCCTTGTACCTCTGGTAGAATTCAGCTGTGAATCCATCTGGTCCTGGGCTTTATTTGGTGGGTAGGCTATTAATTGTTGCCTCAATTTCAGAGCCTGCTATTGGTCTATTCAGGGATTCAACTTCTTCCTGGTTTAGTCTTGGGAGAGTGTACATGTCCAGGAAATTATCCATTTCTTCTATATTTTCTAGTTGATTTGCATAGAGGTGTTTATAGTATTCTCTGATGGTAGTTTGTATTTCTGTGGGGTCGGTGGTGATATCCCCTTTATCATTTTTAATTGCGTCTATTTGATTCCTCTCTCTTTTCTTCTTTATTAGGCTTGCTAGCGGTCTGTCAATTTTGTTGATCTTTTCATAAGACCAACTCCTGGATTCATTGACTTTTTGGAGGGTTTTTTGTGTCTCTATCTCCTTCAGTTCTGCTCTGATCTTAGTTATTTCTTGCCTTCTGCTAGCTTTTGAATGTGTTTGCTCTTGCCTCTCTAGTTCTTTTAATTGTGATGTTAGAGTGTCAATTTTAGATCTTTCCTGCTTTCTCTTGTGGACATTTAGTGCTATAAATTTCCCTCTACACACTGCTTTAAATGTGTCCCAGAGATTCTGGTATGTTGTATCTTTGTTCTCATTGGTTTCAAAGAACATCTTTGTTTCTGCTTTCATTTCGTTATGTACCCAGTAGTCATTCAGGAGCAGGATGTTCAGTTTCCATGTAGTTGAGCGGTTTTGATTGAGTTTCTTAGTCCTGAGTTCTAGTTTGATTGCACTGTGGTCTGAGAGACAATTTGATATAATTTCTGTTCTTTTACATTTGCTGAGGAGTGCTTTACTTCCAATTATGTGATCAATTTTGGAATAAGTGTGATGTGGTGCTGAGAAGAATGTATATTCTGTTGACTTGGGGTGGAGAGTTCTATAGATGTCTATTAGGTCCACTTGGTGCAGAGATGAGTTCAATTCCTGGATATCCTTGTTAACTTTCTGTCTCGTTGATCTGTCTAATGTTGACAGTGGAGTATTGAAGTCTCCCATTATTATTGTATGGGAGTCTAAGTCTCTTTGTAAGTGTCTAAGAACATTATTGATGAATCTGGGTGCTCCTGTATTGGATGCATATACATTTAAGATAGTTAGCTCTTCCTGTTGAATTGATCCCTTTACCATATGTAATGGCCTTCTTTGTCTCTTTTGATCTTTGATGGTTTAAAGTCTGTTTTATCAGAGACTAGGATTGCAACTCCTGCTTTTTTTTGTTCTCCATTTGCGTGGTAGATCTTCCTCCATCCCTTTATTTTGAGCCTATGTATGTCTCTGCAAATGAGATGGGTCTCCTGAAGACAGCAGACTGATGGGTCTTGACTCTTTATCCAGTTTGCCAGTCTGTGTCTTTTAATTGGAGCATTTAGTCCATTAACATTTAAGGTTAATATTGTTATGTGTGAACTTGATCCTGCCATTATG
>NW_022309958.1:0-5282 GCF_002776525.5 Piliocolobus tephrosceles
CAGGCTGGAGCCTCGGAGCCCCGCCACGCAAGCACTGCCACGGAGGTTTCCTGTTGGCCAGGCCTCGGGGAGTGGTTCCTATGACAACCGCAGGAACCACTGTGGCGCAAGCACCTGCTGGCTGCGAGCACCCGCTCGCCACTCACGCATGCGCATTGGTTTCACAGCCCCGCCCTCCGCTGCCAGCAGTCAGGCTGCCTCCCTTTTAAAGGATGGCGGCCGCTGGGCGCCAGGGGCTCTCCCGCTGCAGCCTTGGCAGTGGCTGCCTCCGAGGTCCTGTTGGGGGCCCCTTGGGAGAGGCGGCCGCCAGCAGCGTCCAACGATCCAACCCCCAGGAGTCCCGACTTCAGAATATCCTTGAGCCAATTTCCACCAGGGGAGGGGGAGGTGCAGGGCGCCTGCTGGGGACATCTTATGAAACCCCATCAGATCCGATTCTGGACCCCTAGTGGGGAGAATGGTTTGGCTGAGCACATCACATGGACTGAGGCAGGCAGGGCATGGATGCAGCCCAGAATGATCGCATGGGCCTCAAGGCCTGGAGTCAGCTGGAAGTTCACTGACCCAGAGCCCTCTGCCCCCCTCCTTTCAAGGAGTGGTGACCTGCCCTGCTTCTCAAGGGCCTGGGGCTCCTTCAAGCTGATCCCGCTTTCCAGGACCCCTGTCAACAGGTCCAGGGGCGAATCCGAGGTGGAGCCAATGTGTGGCACTGGTGTACCCTGTTACAGATGGTGTAAGCGTGTGTCACTGAGGGCACACGGGCCGACTGCGAGAGAAACAACGGTGTCCTGGCATGTGCCCGGTGGAAGGGGGGTACAGGGGACCTTTCCATGAATGCCAGGGAAAACCAAAGAACATCTGGGAGCTAGCAGCTGGACAAAAGCCTCAGCGGGTCAGTCCACCCAGGAGCAGAGGGGGTCTCATTCTCAGGAACGAGACTGGGTATGCAGAGGAAATGCCACAGCACCTCTTCCAGAAGACAGGGACCTGTCTTTCTAAGGAGGAGGGAGGCAGAGGGCTCAGAAGCGTCAGTGAACCTTCAGTTGACAGCACACCTTAAGGCCTGTGGGATGATTGTGGGCTGCAGCGAGACCCTGCCTGCCTCAGTCAATGTGCTCAGCCCATCCATTCTCCCCCATAGGGGTCCAGAATCGGATCTGAAGCAGAGTCCTGAGACCAAGCAGGCGCCCTAAAGCTCCCCCTTCCCCGGATGAAATTGGCTCAAACCCAAGCAGGTATGAGAGAAAGACAATCATGACAGGTATCTCCAGGAAGTGTATCCCTGATGGACTGGGAGCGGACACATGACCCAGGCACAGATGGGGAGGGAGGCTCACCAAAGACAGGCCGACATGCAAGAAATCCCTTTTTGGCACAAAGGGTGTTTTTCTCCAAACACACACACACACACACACCAACCGAAAGGGAGAGGGCAAGGAACTGACGGAGAGTGAGAGACGGAGAGGGAATCTAAAACGGGACACACAAACACATGGACAAACAGACATTCATACAGCAGTGGCACACAAACAAACACCCCCAGGCAGCCGCTGAGGCTACGGCGTTTGGCTCTCGACCAAGAACGCCCCTCATTTGAGAGATCAGCTAACGGGTCATCAGGCGGACCCGTTCTCAAGGTAACCAGGGGCAAGACTTATGGCGAGACTCACCCGAACAGCATCTGGGGGGCCTGAGGCTGGGATGTGGCACTGCTTCGCCAGCCCCCACCCGCCCACCGCCTGTGCTTTTGACACCCAGGTCACGCCTTTGCCAGGACTCCTGGCATCCGGAGACATACCTGTTGTCCCCGTGGAGAGGTCAGGCTGGAGCCTCGGAACCCCACCACCCAAGCACTGCCACGGAGGTCTCTTGTTTGCCAGGCCTCCGGGCGTGGTTCCTAGGACAACGTCGGGAACCACTGTGATGTGAGCACCCACTCGCCACTCGCGCATGCGCATTGGCTTCGCAGCCCCGTACTCCACTGCCAGCAGTCAGGCTTCCTCCCCTTTAAAGGATGGCGACCCCTGGGCGCCAGGGGCTCTCTCGCTGCAGCCTTGGCAGCGGCTGCCTCCAAGG
Source organism: Piliocolobus tephrosceles (assembly GCF_002776525.5). Classification (NCBI taxonomy): domain Eukaryota; kingdom Metazoa; phylum Chordata; class Mammalia; order Primates; family Cercopithecidae; genus Piliocolobus; species Piliocolobus tephrosceles. The sequence goes on from NW_022309958.1 coordinate 2,077, forward strand.
TCCTGTTGGGGGCCCCCTGGGAGAGGCGGCCACGGGCAGCGTCCCACGATCCAACCCCCAGGAGTCGCGACTTCAGAATATCCTCCAGCCGATTTCCACCAGGGGAGGGTGAGCTGCAGGGCGCCTGCTGGGCTCATCTCATGACACACCATCGGATCCGATTCTGGACCCCTACGGGGCAGAGTGGATTGGCTGAGCACTTCACATGGACTGAGGCAGGCAGGGCATGGCTGCAGCCCAGAATGATCCCATGGGCCTCAAGGCCTGGAGTCAGCTGGAAGTTCACTGACCCAGAGCCCTCTGCCCCCCTCCTTTCAAAGGGCGGTGACCTGCCCTGCTTGTCAAGGGCCTGGGGCTCCTTCAAGCTGATCCTGCTTTCCAGGACACCTCTCAACAGGTCCAGGGGCGAATCCGAGGTGGAGCCAATGCGTGGCACTGGTGTACCCTGTTACAGATGGTGTAAGCGTGGGTCACTGAGGGCACACGGGCCGACTGCGAGAGAAACAACGGTTTCCTGGCATGTGCCCGGTGGAAGGGGGTCACAGGTGACTTTTCCATCAATGCCAGGGAAAACCAAAGGACGCCTGGGAGCTAGCAGCCAGCCAAAAGTCTCAGCGGGTCAGTCCACCCAGGAGCAGAGGGGGTCTCATTCTCAGGAACGAGACTGGGTGTGCAGAGGAAATGCCACAGCACCTTTGCCAGAAGACAGGGACCTGTTTTTCTAAGGAGGAGGGAGGCAGAGGGCTCAGAAGCGTCAGTGAACCATCAGTTGACAGCACGCCTTGAGGCCTGTGGGATGATTGTGGGCTGCAGCGAGACCCTGCCTGCCTCAGTTGATGTGCTCAGCCCATCCATTCTCCCCCGTAGGGGTCCAGAATTGGATCTGAAGTGGAGTCCTGAGACCCCAGTAGGCGCCCTGAAGCTCCCCCTCCCACGGACGAAATCGGCTCAAAGCCAAGCAGGTTTGAGAGGAAGACATTTATGACAGGGATCTCCAGGAAGTGTATCCCTGATGGACTGGGAGCTGACACATGACCCAGGCACAGATGGGGAGGGAGGCTCACCAAAGACAGGCTGACATACAGGAAATCCCTTTTTGGCACAAAGGGTGTTTTTCTCCAAACACACACACACACACACACACCCCAACCGAAAGGGAGAGGGCAAGGAACTGACGGAGAGTGAGAGACAGAGAGGGAAACTAAAATGGGACACACACAAACACATAGACAAACAGACAGTCATACAGCATTGGCACACAAACAAACACCCCCAGGCGGCCGCTGAGGCTACTGCGTTTGGCTCTTGAACGAGAACGCCCCTCGTTTGAGAGAGGAGCCCACGGGTCAGCAGGCCAACCCGTCCCCAAGGTCACCGGGGGCACGACTTCTGGCGAGACTCACCCGAACAGCCTCCGGGGGCCTGAGGCTGGGATGAGGCGCTGCTTCTCCCGCCCTAATCCCCCACCGGCTGTGCTTTGGACATCCAGGTCAGTCCTTTGCCAGGACTCCTGGCATCCGGTGACATTCCTGTCCACCCCGTGGAGAGGTCAGGCTGGAGCCTCGGAGTCCCGCCACCCAAGCACTGCCACGGAGGTCTCCTGTTTGCCACGCCTTGGGGCGTGGTTCCTAGGACAACGGTGGTAACCACTGTGACGGGAGCACCCACTCAGTACTCGCTCATGCGCATTGGCTGGGCAGCCCCGCGCTCCAGTGCCAGCAGTCAGGCTTCCTCCACTTTAAAGGATGGCGACCCCTGGGCGCCAGGGGCTCTGCCGCTGCAGCCTTGGCAGCGGCTGCCTCCGAGGTCCTGTTGGGGGCCCCGTGGGAGAGGCGGCCTCAGGCAGCGTCCCACGATCCAACCCCCAGGAGTCCAGACTTCAGAATATCCTCGAGCCGATTTCCACCAGGCGAGGGTGAGCTGCAGGGCGCCTGCGGGGGTCATCTCATGACAACACATCGGAGCCAATTCTGGACCCCTACGGGGGAGAATGGATTGGCTGAGCACATGACATGGACTGAGGCAGGCAGGGCATGGATGCAGCCCAGAATGATCCTATGGGCCTCAAGGCCTGGAGTCAGCTGGAAGTTCACTGACCCGTGAGCCCTCTGCCCCCCTCCTTTCAAGGAGAGGTGACCTGCCCTGCTTCTCAAGGGCCTGGGGCTCCTTCAAGCTGATCCCGCATTCCAGGACACCTGTCAACAGGTCCAGGGGCGAATCCAAGTTGGAGCCAATGTGTGGCACCTGCGTACCCTGTTACAGATGGTGTAAGCGTGTGTCACTGAGGGCACACGGGCCGACTGAGAGAAACAATGGTGTCCTGGCATGTGCCCGGTGGAAGGGGGGCACAGGTGACCTTTCCATGAATGCCAGGGAAAACCAAAGAATGTCTGGCAGCTAGCAGCCGGCCAAAAGTCTCAGCGGGTCAGTCCACCAAGGAGCAGAGGGGGTCTCATTCTCAGGAACGAGCCTGGGTGTGCAGAGGAAATGCCACAGCACATCTTCCAGAAGACAGGGACCTCTCTTTCTAAGGAGGAGGGAGGCAGAGGGCTCAGAAGCGTCAGTTAACCTTCAGTTGACAGCACGCCTTGAGGCCTGTGGGATGATTGTGGGCTGCAGCGACACCCTGCCTGCCTCAGACGATGTGCTCAGCCCATCCATTCTCCCCCATAGGGGTCCAGAATCGGATCTGAAGCAGAGTCCTGAGACCCCAGCAGGCGCCCTGAAGCTCCCTCTCTCCCGACGAAATTGGCTCAAACCCAAGCAGGTTTGAGAGGAAGACAATCATGACAGGGATGTCCAGAAAGTGTATCCCTGATGGACTGGGAGCGGACACATGACCCAGGCACAGATGGGGAGGGAGGCTCACCAAAGGCAGGCCGACATGCAAGAAATCCCTTTTTGGCACAAAGGGTGTTTTTCTCCAAACACACACACACACACACACCCCAACCGAAAGGGAGAGGGCAAGGAACTGATGGAGAGTGAGAGATGGAGAGGGAATCTAAAATGGGACACACACAAACACATAGACAAACAGACAGTTATACAGCAGTGGTACACAAACAAACACCCCCAGGCGGCCACTGAGGCTACGGCGTTTGGCTCTCGATGGAGAACGCCCCTCGTATGAGAGATCAGCCAATGGGTCGGCAGGCTGACCCGTCCTCAAGGTCACCGGGGGCACGACTTCTGGGGAGACTCAC
>NW_022309959.1:0-3947 GCF_002776525.5 Piliocolobus tephrosceles
TTTTACTCTCCGGGGAACCAGCCCCCTGAAGGTGCCTGTGTGAGTGCCCAGGTTCAGTTCTTCCTCCATGACACTTACAGACACTCTCTGTGGACACATAGCCCCTCAGCAGAGAACAGCACACAGGCCTCAGTGCCTTGGCATCTGAGTAGACCTGACTGTGGGGAGCTCAGGGGCCCAAGGTCACCTTCCAGGGCCCGAGGAGCTCTGAGACCTGTACGACCCCAGGGAGCCCCTCCTCCCTCCGCCTCTGTGCCCCCCCAGTGACCCTGGCACCTCTGTCTGTGTTGCAGATTCTGCAAACACCAGGAAGGGCCCTGATGTGGAGATGTCAACCTGGCGCAGACCTGATGTGGATCGTGATTGTTTCGGGAACTGTGCTACTCCAAAAACTTTTATAAGCTTTGCTTAATTTGTTTTTAACTATTTTCCTGGCTATGGTGGCTCATGCCTGTAATCCCAGCACTTTGGGAGGCCGAGGCGGGTGGATCACCTGGGGTCAGGAGTTCGAGGCCAGCCTGGCCAAGGTGAAACCTCGTCTCTACTAAAAACACAAAAATTAGCTGGGCATGCTGGCGGGTGCGTGTAATACCAGCCACTCGAGAGGCTGAGGCAGGAGAATCGCTTGAACCAGGGAGGCGGAGGTTGCAGTGAGCCGAGATCATGCCACTGCACTCCAGACTGGAGAGAAAAAAAAAAAAAAATTCTGACTTTAACCTCTATTTTTTAGGGGGCACAAATTGTTCTTTTGTTGTTTCTATTTTACATTTTTTCCTGAAGTTATATTCCAATTGTTTTCATTCTTTCTGAAGTTTTGTTCCCTCAGTTTTGAGTTTTTATAATTTTGATAGACTTCTTTTGTGCTTTCGTTTTCTTAATGACTTTTACCTCATTTTTAAAACAAATCCATAGTACAGTAAGTTACATCAAGATGGAGTATTTTTGTTTTGTAGTGGTTTATATTCTGGATGTATTTTACATATGTGTCAATGGCCTGATGCAGTGGCTACCACCTGCGATCTCAGCAGTTCGGAAGACCAAGGCAGGAGGATTGCTTGATCCCAGGAGTTTAAGACCAGCCTGGGCAACATAGTGAGACCTCATCCCTACACATAAAACTTTTTTAATTAGCTGGGCATGGTGGCATCTGTCTGTAGTCCCAGCTACTTGGGAGGCTGGGGCAAGAGGATTGCTCGAGCCCGGGAGGTTGAGGCTGCAGTAAGCCATGACTGCACTCCAACCTGGTGACAGAGCGAGACCCTGTCTTTAAAAAAAAAAAAAAAGTTTGTTAATATCAGTTAGAAATCTAGTTGTTCATTGCAGAACTAAACTAGTTTATAGCAGACATGAGCACTGGAAGGGAAATGTAACATTTTCACTCCAGGCCTTGAATCCTTGGCCAGCAGCTGTGTATCCCTCAGGGTTCTGTGGTTCCTGGTCCCAGAGAAATCACTCGCTCCAATGTAACGAGCAAAGAGTTCTTTAGGTGATGGCCGCTGGGCCCAGCTTTGTTGTTGTCTTTGCTGTCTCGTAAGCCTCGTGTTGCTCATATTCAGTTGTGTGTGAGTGCACTGACCGTACCGTGAGCTTCTCCAAGCATGTGCAAGCAATTTGAGAGGAGCCTTTTAAGGATGGTTTATCGAGTGGGTCAGGTGAGGGAGATAACGGGGGCAAGGAGGAAAGTTATTAATTCGTGTGAAACTACCAGCCCTTCATCGCCTAACTTGTGATTTACAGACACTGAGCACATTGCAGGTTGAGAAGGTGCTTGGTCCTTTTTGTAGCCTTACCCTGTGCTCTTTAGAGCTGTGAGTGTGCTGCTTTTTCTCACCATTTTGTTTCTTGTAGATTGTTGTCCTTGATACTGGAAAACATTTTGAAGACAAGACTCTAGACTGTGAACAGTGGCCTATGCCACACTAGTTTATTGGAAAATGAGAAACTTACATTACTGACAAACTTGGAAGATTTTTCTGTCCTGCAGTGGCCAGTGTTTCCCTGGTCTTTACCTTGCCACTCTGCTTTATTCTCTTTTTCTGTGGCAGTAGTTATGATGCCAACTTTTGGGGTTTCTTTGTCCTCTTCTTTTCTTCCTACCTGGCAGCATTCAAATGGCCACTTCTATTAAGTGATGGGATTCAGGAATGTATTTCTGTATATTAATCCTGATACGGTTTCACTCATCCCTCCGTTTAACATTTAGGGTACAAAGTAGTCACCGGGAGGTGCCACTCAGGATACAGCACTGTTTAGAAATTGAGGGAGCCATGAAATGTTTAGCCTCTGCTCTCTGAGACCTCAGCCAGGTGCAAAGAAGAGATGCAGAACCGCATTTCAGGTTGTGTTATGTACATCCAGCAGCACCAAAATGTGCCTGGGAATCATGGCGGTCAGAAATTTTGAGGCAGGTATGGCTGAGGCTTTATGAAAAAAGATGGGGTCTGTGCCAGGCCTTAGATGTGGGAGAAGGAGGACGTGTCAGGAAGCAGAAAGAGTATCACCAAAGTGCTGCTGTGGGGCATGTGGGCCGTGTTTGGGGAACAACCAGGGACTTTGTGTGTCAGGTTTGCAGCACCTGTGGGAGGCTGCATTGGTAAATAAGCCCCAAGAAGTAGACTGGGGTCACTTAAATTAAAATTAAAAGTATGTATGGCTTTGAAGGCCAGCTGAGTGGTATAAATAGAAACTATAAACAGTATCACATTTATTGAAGACAGCTTTTGCTGCCAAAGGAGTTTTTTTGACTTTTTTGGATTGTGTAGTTGGTGGGTAAAGAATTATTGACCTAAATGTATCCGATCTTTGAGTGTTTTAATATGCTAGATTATTGGAGGTGAAATGGCTAAGTCAAAGGCGATGAGTGTTTTTGAGACTCTTAATGTTAATTGCAAAATGAACCTCTGAAAAGCAGTGCCAGCTTAGACCGTGACTGAGAGCTCTTGTTTTATCTTGTCCTGCTGAGCTGGGTGTTACAACATTGAAACCTTCCGCGGTGTGTTCTTTCTCTCTCTCTCTGCCTCCTCCCTTCCTCCCTTTCTTTCACTTCTCTTAGGACAGGCTCATCTGTACTTTTTTGATAGAGGTAACCATTTGTCACACCATTTTCCGTAGGGCCTGCTGTCTTCCCATTCATTGGTGACGGCACATTTATCCTACCCTAAGCTTTGATAATGTGTCAGGATCTTTCTGACCTGTCCTCTCAAAGAGGTTAAGTATTTTTCATAATGACTTGTAAGTGACTGAAGTGATAATAGTTTTCTAATGTCAAATATAAAAATAGGCTGGGTGCGGTGGCTCACGCCTGTAATCCCAGCACTTTGGGAGGCCAAGGCAGGTGGAACGCTTGAGTCCAGGAGTTTTGAGACCAGCCTGGACAACATGGGGAAACCCCATCTCTACAAAACAAAGACAAAAGAAAAATTATCCGGGTGTGGTGTTGCAGGCATGTAGTCCCAGTTACTCACGAGGCTGAGGTGGGAGGATGGCTTGAGCCTGGGAGGTGAAGAGTGCAGTGAGCTGAGATCACACCACTGCACTTCAGTCTAGGCAACAGAATGAGACTCTGGAATCTGAGGAGCAGGGCCAGGACTAGGGTCAGGCAAGTGAGGCAACTAGGGCATAAAATTTAAGGAGACAGGACTCCCAGGGCACTTGCAGGACCCATGAGTTTGGGGGAGGAGCATAGAGAAAATCGTAAGAGACAAGTTTCAAACCGTTTCTGGTAGGTCAAACACAAAATTAGTCCATGATACTTCCAACACCTCAAGAGGGAGGGACGAACTCCAGTTTCCTTTTCTGTTCCCTCCTCTCTAGAGTACTTTGGCGGATCTTAAAACTGAAAACACGAGACTTAATCATTCCCCAATGTTTTACCAGATAGTTTGTCAAAAGGGTCACTGGTGAAATGCGTTAATCTCACTCTCCTCCTCTTGGTGGAAATGCACAGG
>NW_022309961.1:0-6277 GCF_002776525.5 Piliocolobus tephrosceles
CACTCCCATCTGACCTACAGTCAGCCTGTCTGGGATGGTGACAGTGCGGCCTGTGACGGCACAGAGCTATCTATATTGTCTCTTTTCTTTTTTTCATATGAACAGTTTGAAGCTTTGATATTTTTTCCTCTAAATGCAATTTTGTCTTTATTTCAAAAATTGTGATTGTGCTTTTTTTTATGTCATTTCAGAATTCTTGTTGGGGGCCGTCTTGTGAAGAGACGAAGACTGAGCAGTTGTGGCCGCATTTCCGACGTCGAGCCGCAGTTGGCTTCTCCACGTAGAACCCGGGAGTAGGAGACTTAGAATCGAAGCTCTTCTCCCTCTTGCCTCCTGTTTTGGCTTTTTGAGAAACCTTCTCATCAAACACAATGGCCAGCAACGTTACCAACAAGACAGATCCTCACTCCATGAACTCCCGTGTGTTCATTGGGAATCTCAACACTCTTGTCATCAAGAAATCTGATGTGGAGGCAATCTTTTCGAAGTATGGCAAAGTTGCGGGCTGCTCTGTTCATAAGGGCTTTGCCTTCGTTCAATATGCTAAGGAGAAAAATGCCCGCGCTGCTGTGGCGGGAGAGGACGGCAGAAGCATTGCTGGCCAGGTTGTGGATATTAACCTGGCTGCGGAGCCGAAAGCGAACCAGCGAAAAGCAGGCGTGAAACGATCAGCAGCGGAGATGTCCGGCTCCTCTTTTGACTCGGACTATGACTTTCAATGGGATTATTATGGTCAGATGTACCGTTTCCCAGCACGGATCCCTCCTCCTCCTCCTATTGCTCTGGCTGGAGGGCCCTCGAAACGTCAGCGCGTGTCAGGAAACACCTCAGGAAGGCGCACAAGTGGCTTAAATTCCAAGAGTGGACAGAGGGGATCTCACAATTCTGGAAAGTTGAAAGGAGATGACCTTCAGGCCATCAAGCAGGAGTTGACCCAGATAAAAGAGAAAGTGGATTCTCTCCTGCAAAACCTGGAAAACATTGAAAAGGAACAGAGCAAAGCAGGAGTAGAGGTGAAGAACGCTACGTCAGAAGAGGAGCAGAGCAGCAGCTCCGTGAAGAAAGGTGAGGCTCACGTGAAGCTGGAGTCTGAGGGGAGCGCAGATGGCTCTGCTGACGAGCGGCCCCTACTGGACGATGCTGATAATGAAGATCGGGCGGATGAGCAGCTGGAGTTGATCAAGGATGATGAAAAAGAGGCTGAGCAAGGAGAGGATAACAGAGACGGCGCCAATGGCCAGGATGACTCTGAAGCACATAGTGGGGTTTAGAAATCTTATCCCATTATTTGTTTACCTGTATCTTCAGCACATGCTTACTGTTCTCCCCATCCTTGTCCTTCCCATATCCATTAATTCATATTGCCCTGCACCTAGTCCCATTTTCACTTCCCTTGATGCTCCTAGTAGTTTTCTTAAGTCTTACCCTGCAATTTTTTCTTGTAATTTAGATACCTCTTTATGACTTAACAGTAAAAATGATGTATGGTTTTTATCAACTGTCTCCAAAATGATCTCTCTTTTTTTTTTTTTTTGCAGGAAATACAGTTCTTTTCATTCATACATAAGTTCAGTAGTTGCTTCCGTAACTGCAAAGGCAATCTCATTGAGTTGAGCAGCTCCTGAAAGCAGCTTGGAGTTAGAATTATGTGTGTTACACCCCCATGTTAGTGTGCTGTGTAGGGCAATTCAACAAAAATCTAACGGTATATTTTTGTGAATGAGAGTTGGCATGTCAAATGCATCCTCAGGAAAGTTAGTGTTATAATCTTAAAACTTGTTTTCTAAAGTTAATACTGTGGGTTATTTCTGTGAACACCTTGATGTTTGGGCTCTTTTTTTCCTCAAAATAAACAAGTTCTTATTAAACCAGGAATTTAAAGAAAGAAAATTCTTGGTGGGAGCAGTGACTCATGCCTGTAACTCCAACACTTTGGGAGGCCAAGGCGGGAGGATCATTTCAGCCCAGGGGTTCGAGACCAACCTGCACAACATGGCAAAACCCCATCTCTACAAAACATTTGGCCCCTGCCCTGGAAGGGGAGGCCCGCAGTGCGCATGAGCAGGAGCCTCAGGGCATCGCCAGCCCGTGCCTGTCCTCACGGTGGGCAGTGGCCCTTGCTGAATTAAACTAGCTCTCACCTGTACAGACATCATATTCCCTTCTATCTAAATATGAAACTCATAGAGGCATATAACACTTGTAAAATTTTTTTTTTTTTTTAGTGAAGTTTCAGCTGGGATTATAGGCGCACACCACCATGCCTGGCTAATGTTTTATTTTTAGCAGAGACTTGGTTTCATCATGTTGGCTAGGCTGGTCTTGAACTCCTGACCTCAGGTGATCCTCCTACCTCAGCCTCCCAAAGTGCTGAGATTATAGGCGTGAGCCACCACGCTGGGCCCATTCTATGGGTTTTGACAAATAGATAATGACACGTTTCCACCATTATAGCGTCATGCAGAGTAGTTTCACTTCCTAAAAAGCCTCTCAGCTCTGCCTATTCATCCCACTGTACCCCAACCCCTGGCATCCAATGGGCTTTCTGATGTGCACGCGGTCTTGCCTTTTCCAGAATGTCTCACAGGATGTCGTCTCTTCACATTGGCTTCCTTTAGCTTGTACCATAACATGCATTTAGGGATCCTCCACGTTGCCTCAGGGCTTGATAATCTTCTATTGATTGGATGAATCACTGTTTTTATCTGTTCACTATTGAAGGGCATCTTGGTTGCTTCCAAGTTTTGGCAATTATGAAAAAAGCTGGTACAAACATCTGCAGGCAGGTTTACTCATTTAGGTAAATGTCGGCTATGATGATTACTGGATAGTGCACTGTGGGTATTTTAGAATTTTTTTCCTGGACAATCTCATCTGCTAGACAAACACTGCCTCTTAAAGGTTAGGGACTAGGCTGGGAGCAGTGACACACGCCTGTAATCCCAGCACTTTGGGAGACCAAGGCAGGAGAATCACCTGAGGTCAGGAGTTCGAGACCAGCATGGCCAACATGTTGAAACCCCGTTTCTTTTTTTCTTTCTCTTTTCTTTTCTTTTTTTTTTTTTTTTAGATAAAGTCTTGCTCTCACCCAGGCTGGAGTGCAGTGGTGTGATCTTAGCTCACTGCAACCTCTGCCTCCCGGGTTCAAGTGATTCTTCTGCCTCAGCCTCCTGAGTAGCTGAGATTACAGGCACATACCACTACACCTGGCTAATTTTTGTGTTTTAGTAGAGATGGGGTTTCACCATCTTGACCAGGCTGGTCTTGAACTCCTGACCTCATGACCATCCACCTTGGTCTCCCAAAGTACTGGAATTACAGGCATGAGAAACCACGACTGGCCTGGCGAAACCTCGTTTCTACTAAAAATACAAAAATTAGCTAGATGTGGTGGTATGCTTCTGTAATCCCTGCTTCTCCGGAGGCTGAGGCAGGAGAATCACTTGAACCTGGGAGGTGGAAGTTGCAGTGAGCCAAGATTGTGCCATCCAGCCTGGGCGACAAAAGCAAAACTCCATCTCAAAAAGGAAATAAAAGGGTAGGGACTCTGTCTCTGTCACCCTGTGGTCCTACAGGTGAGCATGGAGCCTGACATATGCTAGCGAATGCTGTTGACCACATGGCACATAGAACACTACCAGTTCACAGCCATTAATTTGTCAATTTGGGGAGGTCAACATTAGTGGGCTACCAATTATGTAAATAAGTTGGATGTGAAAGACATAGCCGTGGTGGCGCTGTGGTCACTCCCCGTGTATCGTGAAGTCCAGCAATCAGAAGAAGTACATGTGGGCAACTTCATTTGTTTCTCATACATCCCCCACCCCTGCAATTAATACAGACAGGATTCTCAACGTAAGACAATCCAATAATACAGACAGCAAATGTCTCCTCTGAACTTTCCCTCCATCCCTACCCCCTCTCCAGAGAGTTCAGTTTAGTGTGACTTTCTAAAAATCCTTCTGTGCTCATAGAGATGTCTGGGTTTTTTAGTATCTTGGTGTTTTTGGGTGTTTTGGGTTTTTTTTGAGACATAGTTTCACTCTTGTTGACCTGGCTGGAGCGCAATGGCGAGATCTCGGCTCACGGCAACCTCCACCTCCCGGGTTCAAGCTATTCTCCTGCCTCAGCCTCTGGAGCACCTGGGATTATAGGTGTGTGCCACCGCTCCCAGTTAATTTCATATTTTTAGTGGAGCCACTGGGCCCAGCCGGACGATGTCTGGTTTTATCTTTCCTTATAGAAATAGTGTTTTACTGTGGTATTGATCATCTCACTTTTTTCCACTTACGTGTAAATCTTGAAGATTTCTCCTCATTCTAATTAGCTGGCATAGAGTAGTTTATAAAATGAATGGTGCACGGTTTAAACTTTGCCTGTTGATGTACATTTATTTTACTATTACAGACCATATGGTACTAAAATTCCTTGTCCACACTAAAGTTTGTCTTTAGCTTCTCAAAGCTTTCCCTCCATTTATCCCATCTCTTCTGGATCAATTTTCTTGTCTCTGATAAATAATTTTCATCAACTTATGACCAGGCTCTTCACAATCTTTCATTTTGAAAGTGAAGCAAAAGGAAAAGAAAGAAAAACTGTGCTTGCTGCCATAGGAGTCTCTAGCTAGCATTCATTTCTTCTCATTTCTAGCAGAATTTTTCTAAAGTGTTCTGGGCTGGGTACAGTGACTCACCCCTATAATACTAGTACTTTGGGAGGCCAAGGTAGGCAGATTGCTTGAGCTCAGGAGTTCAAGACCAGCCTGGGCAACATGGTGAAACCCAGTCTCTAGAAAACATTAGCCAGGTGTGGTGGTGCACACCTGTAGTCCCAGCTACTTAGGGAGCTGAGACTGGAGGATGGCAGTGAGGCGAGATAGTGCCACTGCACTCCAGTCTGGGTGACAAACTGAGACCCTATGTCAAAAAAAAAAAAAAAAAAAAGAATTCTGCACATTCCAATCACGATGTCTTAGTCTCTCATATATTGTCAGTATAATTTTCATTATATTCCAAATACACAGAAAATTATACTGAGTAATACATAAAACACAAAGTTACTCACACCCAGCTTTATTGTTAACATTTTGCCACATTTGCTGCAGATTTCCCCAGATGAATCACCTTCCAGATGAGTCTTCCTGGGTGACCCTCCCTTATTGCTGGAGTCTTGTCTCTTACTTTCTGCCCAGACAAAACCACTTTCTTGAATTTGTTATCTATTGGCTGAGCACAGTGGCTCATGCTTGTAATCCCAGCACTTTGGGAGGCCGAGGCTAAAAGATCACTTGACGTCAGGAGTTTGAGACCCACCCAGCTAACATGGTGAAACCACATCTCTACTAAAATACAAAAATCAAATTACATGCCTGTAATCCCAGCTACTCGGGAGACTAAGACAGGAGAATCCCTTGAATCCAGGAGGCAGAGGTTACAGTGAGCCAAGATCCCGCCTCTGCATACCAGCCTAGGCAACCAAGTGAGACTCTGTCTCAAAAAAAATAAATAAATAAGTTCTAATCAGAGACCTCACTCACTCAAGATTACAGGCACCCACCACCACACCTGGCTAATTTTTGCATTTTTAGTAGAAACGGGGCTTCACCATGTTGACTAGGTCGGTCTCAAACTCCTGACCTGAAGTGATCTGCCCACCTCGGCCTCTCAAAGTGTTGGTATTAGAGGCGTGAGCCACTGTGCCCAGTCGGTATTTTCTGTCTTACATAAGATGTTCCAGAAAGAAAGGCAAATATGGAAAGCTGTCTAATTCATTTCACGAGGAGCTGTAACCTATATTTTAAACGTGAATAAGGATATTAGAAGGAAAGTAAATTTAATACTTACTTGGAAAAAGTTTTCTATTTCTTTTTATTTTATTTAATTTTAATTTTTATTTTTTGAGACAGAGTCTCATTTTGTCACCCAGGCTGAAGTGCAGTGGCACCATCTCAGCTCACTGCAACCTTCACCTCCTGGGTTCAAGCGATTCTCTTGCCTCAGCCTCCCAAGTAGCTAGGATTACAGGCACTTGCCATCATCCGTGGCTAATTTTTGTGTTTTTGAAGAGATGGGGTGTCACCATGTTGGCCTGGCTGGTCTTGAACACCTGACCTCAGGTGATCCACCCAACTTGTCCTCCCAAAGTGATGGGATTACAGGCATGAGCTACCTCGCCCAGCCTTGAATGAATGAACTCTTGACTTCCACCCTATGCCTAACACTGTCAATTACATGATTCAAGAATTTAGTATGGATATCTGATATGAATGGATATCTGA
>NW_022309962.1:0-11274 GCF_002776525.5 Piliocolobus tephrosceles
GCCCAGGCTGGAGTGCAGTGGCCTGATCTCAGCTCACTGCAAGCTCCGCCTCCCGGGTTTACGCCATTCTCCTGCCTCAGCCTCCGGAGTAGCTGGGACTACAGGCGCCCGCCACCTCGCCCGGCTAGTTTTTTGTATTTTTTTTTTAGTAGAGACGGGGTTTCACCATGTTAGCCAGGATGGTCTCGATCTCCTGACCTCGTGATCCGCCCGTCTCGGCCTCCCAAAGTGCTGGGATTACAGGCTTGAGCCACCACGCCCGGCCTACTTTATTTATTTTATCTTAGACAGAGTTTGGCTCTGTCACCCAGGCTGGAGTGCAGTGGCATGATCTCAGCTCACTGTAACCTCTGCCTCCCGAGTTCAAGTGATTCTTGTGCCTCAGTCTCCCGAGTAACTGGGACTACAGGCACACACCACCACACCTGGGTAGTTTTTATATTTTTAGTAGAGACGGGATTTCACCATGTTGGCCACGTTGGTCTTGAACTCCTGACCTCAGGAGTTTCTGAGTGATCTGCCTGCCTCAGCCTCCGAAAGTGCTGGGATTACAGAAATATTGTCAAATAAAAAGATAAGCACAGACTGGGAGAAAATATTATATTTGCAAATTGCATATCTGACAAAGGATATACAGAATATATAAAGAAGTCTCAAAACTCCACAGTAAGAAATCAAAGGACTCAAATTAGTAAATGTCAAAAAACCTAATCAAACACTTCACTATAAAGGATACAGGGCTGGTAAATAAGCACAAGAAAGAGGATTGGCATCATTTTCCATTAAGGAAATACAAATTAAAACCTCAATGAAATAAAATGCTACTATATACCTACCAGAATCGCTTGCATAACAAATACTAACAACGTTGGGTGCTTGCGGTGGGGGGATGCAGAGCAACGGGAACCACTCTGTGTTGCTGGCAGGAGAGAGAAGTGGTACTGCCACGCTGGAAATCAGCTTGGCACTTTCTTATAAAGAGGCTCTTCCCAGAAGACCCAGCAATTCCATTTCTGGTTATTTACCCAAATGAAATGAAAGCTACTATATTCAACTTCAGGCAAATGTTTAGAGCAATTTTATTCAAAATTGCCCCAAACTGTAAATAACCCAAATGCCCTCCAACCGTTGAATGGATAAACTGTGGTACATCACACAAGGAAAGGTACTCAGCAGCAATACGGAACAAACTCCTGACACACACAAAGCGTGAATGAATCGCATATGCAATGATGTGAAAGAGTCCAGACTCCAGAGGCAGATCATGTCTGAAACATGTATGGGACAGTCTGGAAGAGATAAAAGTACAGAAAATTACAGGGGAAGAGAACAGATCCGTAGCTGCCTGGGGGTTGACCACCAAAGAGGCAGAATAAGGCAATTTTTTTGTGGTGATGACATTGTTCTATATCTTAGCCAGGTGTGGTGGTGTGTGCCTGTGGTCCCACCTCTCAGGAGGCTGAGGAGGGAGATGCGTGAGCCCTGGAGTTCAAGGCTGCCGTGAGCTATGATCACACTACTGCACTCCAGCCTGGGCGACAGAGACCTCATCTCCAAAAAGTAAGTAAATAAAAATAAAAATTAAATTAACATAAATTGTTCTACATCTTGATTGTGGTAATGGTTACATGACTATGCATGTATCAAGATTCATGGAACTAGACAGCCAAAAAGGTAAATTTTACATTAATTGAAATTAGAAAAAATTAGAATACTTAGCTATGAGGAGGAGGGAAATGGGGG
The DNA here is from genome assembly GCF_002776525.5 of Piliocolobus tephrosceles. NCBI lineage: Eukaryota > Metazoa > Chordata > Mammalia > Primates > Cercopithecidae > Piliocolobus > Piliocolobus tephrosceles. The sequence continues at coordinate 1,744 of NW_022309962.1, forward strand.
CGTAAAAGAGGAAAAACAAATGAGAGACTATAAATGGGTCAAGGCTGATGGTACCCCACCAACTACAGAGTAGGATGGACTTAATCCTCTTTCCCGAGGGCCAAGAAACAAAGTAAGACAAAAACTCCAAACCTGCTGCTATTTCTTCCATTAAAAACAACAAAACTCCTTCACCGTATTCTCCCCTAAGCCTTTTTCTCACCTCCCGTAACTCCCTGCCTTCACTTCGTCTCTTCCTGTTCTCCCTCGAACTTACTCCACTCCAAGAAAAGTGCTCTTACAAGGATCGTGGATAATCTCCATGTGGTCAATATTGTAATTTTGATTAAAAGATGGCATAAGGGGCCAGGCACGGTGGCTCATGCCTATAATCCCAGCACTTTGGGAGGTCCAGGCAGGTGGATCACCTGAGGTCAGGAGTTCAAGACCAGCCTGCCCAACATGGCTGAACCCTGTCTCTGCTAAAACTGCAAAAATTATGTGGGCACAGTGGCTCATGCCTGTAATCCCAGCTACTTGGGAAGCTGAGGCAGGAGAATCACTTGAATCCTGGTGGCAGAGGTTTCAGTGAGCTGAAATGGTGTCACTGCATACCAGCTTGGGAGACAGAAAGAGACTTCATCTCAAAAAAAAAAAAAAAAAAAAAAAAAAAAGAGACATAAGGTCAAGGAAGTTAATCCATTCTGGTATTGCTAGAAAGGAATACCTGAGACTAGGTAAATTTTTTTTTTTTTTTTTTGAGACAGGGTCTCACTCTGTTGTCCAGGCTGGAGTGCAGTGGTGCAATCACAGTTCACTGCAGCCTTCCAGGCTCAGGTTATCCTCCCACCTCAGCCTCCCAAGTAGCTGGGACTACAGGCACACAACATTATAACCAGCTAGTTTTTTGTATTTATAATAGAGACAGGGTTTTGTCATGTTGCGCAGGTTGGTCTCAAACTCCTGGGCTCAAGTGATCCTCGAGACTGCATGGTTTTTAAAGAAAAGAGGTTTTTTCACTCGTGGTTCTGCAGGATGTACACAAAACACAGTGCCGGCATCTGCCTCTGGTGGGGGCCTCAGGAAGCTCCCAATCATGGTGGAGGGCGAAGAGGGAGCAAGTAGGTCACGTGGCAAGAGTGGAAGCAAGAGACGCAAGGGAGGAGGTGCCAGCTGTCTAATGTATTACATAAACTGTATAAAAGCCAGATGCAAATGAACTCAGGGAGATAACTCACTCCGTACTGTGAACATGGTGCGAGGCCATTCAGGAGGGGTCCGTGCCCGTGACCCAACACTTCCCACTAGTCCCCGCCTCCAACACTGAGGATTCAGTTCAACGTGAGATTGGGGGGGGGACAAACCTCCAAATCATATCAGACAACACAAGAGTGAACAACGTATGCCTAATGCCACTTTTGAAGACAGGAGCAAAACCCTAAACCAAATGTTAGCTAAATGAAGCCAATGGCATTTTTTTAAAAAGTACATCATGATCAAGAAGATTTTATCTGGAAGAACATAACGAGGAAAAATCACATGAAAATCTTACCATAGAAAGGGTATTTGATAAGCTTCCGTGTCTATTTATAATTAAAATAAACGACACACACACACACACACACAAACACCTCTCAGCAAACCAGGAGTCAAAGGGAAGTTCTTTAACTTGATTTGCTTATATTTGCAAATCACATATTTACAAAAAAATTTACAGAAAATATTGGATTTAATGGCAAAAGCTTAGACATACTCTCTTTAATATTTGGGACAAGTTTGGCCACAGTCCCCACTAGTCAATGTCTTGCCATTGCTCTTAGGAAATTTAGAAAAGAAATAAATTGGGAAGTAAAGGATAAAATTAACATTATTTAGATGATATGGTCCCTAGAGGGACTAAAAGAATCAACAGACAGGAGAGTTCAGTAAGGTTGCCAGATACAAGATTAATCGATACAAAAATCAATAGCAGTGCTCTACACCAGTAATAACCATCTAGAAAATATAATTAAAAATACCAAGATAAACACTCACAATAGCAATAAAACTAAAGAGTATCTCTAAGTAGTAATAAAAACTCAAAGGACCTCTACATGGAAAGACATTCTGAATACATGAGGCATTCCATCTTACGGCCACATAAAATAAGGATGTCCTTTCTCCCCAAAGTAATATGTAAGTAAATTCAATGCAATTCCATTTTAAAAAATCCAGTTGGATTTTTTTTGGAAAGCTTGGTAAACATATGCTGAAATGTATATGGAGAAATAAAAACTTCATAAAAATCTAAGAAGAAAAAATAACAAGGGAGGAGTTTCTCTCAGACACTGGTACATGCTGTATAGTCATTGTAATAAAAATTGTAGGTTTGGTACAAGAACAGACAAATGTACCAACAAACAGACCAGAGAGCTCAAAAAAGAGACTGAGGTATAGGAGGGAATTTCATGAAAGCTATGGGAAAAAAGGTCAGAGGGTTTAGTAGATGGTGTTAGGGAAACTGGATCACCATATAAAGAAAACCAATCTAGACTCCTTCCATATCCCACATACAAAAGTAGGTTCCAGGTGCATTAGAGATCCCAATGTGAAAGATAAATGATAGAGCTATAATAAAACTTCAAAAGCTCAAACCACAAGGAAAAAAAAGGATGAATCCAATTACATCAAAATTAAAGATTTCTGTTCAACAAAGGTCAGAGTGAGACACTCAACAGAACAGAAGAAGATAGCGTGCAGCAAATGATGAAAGAGGAATTTCTAGAGCAGGTATCAGCAGAAAAGGAAACCAGAAAGATGGATACAAACCCGAAAGATGGCTCAATTTCAGTAACAAACAGGACACGTAAATTAGCATGAGAATGCAGTACCTCCCAGATTGCTAAGAAATAATAATAATGAAAAAATAAGGTTTTGGGCAACAACGTAGATCAATGGTAATTCTAAAACACTCTAGTGCAGGAGTCCTCAACTCCCTGGGCCGAGGACCGGTACTGGTCAATGGCCTGTTAGGAACTGGGCTGCACAGCAGGAGGTGGGCGGCAGGTGAGCAAGTGAAGCTTCATCTGTATCTACAGCCAGTCCCCACTGCTCGCATTCCCGCCCGAGCTTTACCTCCTGTCAGATGAGCAGCGGCATTAAACTCTCACAGGAGCGCAAACCCTACTGTGAACTGTGCATGGCAGGGATCTACGTTGCACACGCCCCTTAGGAGAATTGAATGCCTGACGCCCATTACGATCCCCTCCTCCAGCATCATCCATGGAAAAACTCTCTTCCACAAAACCAGTCCCTGGTGCCAAAAAGGCTGGGGACCACGGCTCTAGTGAATGTGGGTACTGGTACAAACACTGTGGAAATCTATCTGCAATTTTCATAGGAATTATGTATTATATAAATTGTATAAAATTAACACTTAGTATAAAATTAACACTGAGCCTAGGACGCAGGAATCCTCTCCTAGTATATATGCTACATCCAAGTGCTCAGGAGACACGTGTAAGAATAACCATGGGTGCACTCTTTACAATAATGGCTTGAATCAACCAAACGTCCACTGACAACAGAGCAGATAAATAGACTGTGGTTTAGGCCAGGCTAGGTGGCTCACATCTGTAATCCCAGCACTTTGGGAGGCCGAAGCAGGAGGATCGCTTGAGCCCAGGAGTTTGAGACTAGTCTGGGCAACATGGCGAAACCCCATCTCTACTAAAAATACAAAAATTAGCTGGGTGTGGTGCTGTGTGCCTGTGGTCCCAGCTACTCAAGTGGCTGAGGTGGGAGGACTGCTTGAGCTGGGGAGGCAAAAGGCTGCAGTGAGCCAATGGTCACACCACTCCGGTCCAGCCTAGGTGACACAGTGAGACCCTGTCTCAAAAACTAAATAAATAAAAATGAAAAAATAAAAAATACATATTGTGGTGCATGCACCTGATGAAATAGTACACAGCAGTGAAAACATGAGTGAACTGTGTTAACACAAAGCAAGTTACATCTTGCTGAATGAAAAACCAGTCCTAGGAAACCAGTATAAGTTCATTCTTCATAAAATTCAAAGCCAAGAACAACTGAATCCTGTATTTGTAGGGAAGATGAGAGATAAAATCATAAGAACAAAAATCAAGGAGTGACACATACAGATCTGGCTAGGGGAACCTCCATGGGGCTGGGACAGGGAAGGGTGGGCTCACTGGTGTTCAGTATGTTACTCTTTATAACTCACATATTAAATATATGTTTATTAGAGGTTAATTGAATTGGTTACAATTTCATTTTCCCAGAGCCAGAGAAAACGAGAGAGCACGTGAACAGACACCTCTGGTCTGGATGAAACCCTGGATGCTTGCACAAAACAGAAAGCAGACAGCAATCCCAGGAGAAAGGGTCAGAGAATGTGAAAAGGCAACTGACAGAGGGGGAAGCTGGGAAGGCCCACACAGAGGTATTCAAAATCATTAGTATGGAAAATGCACGAGAACAATGAGAAGAAGATGTTACTCATTTAACTTGCCAAACCTGAAAGTTACTTCAAGTCTAGCCTTGATCAGGCATGTGGGCAGCTTCTCCCCTGAGTTCCGGGCTCACCTGCGTCCTTGCCATCTGCACTGGATGTCGGGGAGGTTGTTAAGGGGACATGTCCCAAATGAGCTCCTGAGCCTCCCCCCAAACCTGCTCCACCCACAGCCTTACCTGCTCAGTTGATGCAACTCTACCTGCCGGAGCTCCAGAGGGGCCACACTCAGCCCATGCTGAACTCCTGCCAGCTCCACTGTCAACACGTGTTCCGCCTCTGAGCCCGCCTTTCCCCTCGCCTCCCTCCACCCAGGCCCAAGGCTTCCACCCTGGACCCTGTTAGTCTAGTCTTCAAATGTGCCAGAGGAAGCTAGTGTGTAAACATATCACGTACGCCTCTGCTCCACAACTTCCCCCAAGCTCTCAGTATACAATTCAAAGTCCTTAGATGGCTGATAAGCGTCCCCAGCTCCCCAGCTCCCCAGCTCTGACCTCATCTCCCATGTCTCTCTCTTCACTGCCTCCACCTTAGCAATGTGGGTGCCCCTCAAACCTACCAGGCACACTTTCTCTGTAGGGTCCCCCTATTGCCGGCCTCTGCTCAAATGTCACCTCCTCCTCAGAGGGACACTTCCATTTCTCTCTATCCCCATCTGTTTTTCTCTTCATTGGGCTATCGCTCCCTGGCATATGCAGATTTCTGTTTACTAGTGCTATGGATTGAACTGTGTCCCTTCAAATTCATCGCTGAAGCCTTAACCCCCAGTGTGACTGTATTTGGAGATAGGGTCCTTAGGAGGTAAACAAGGTTAGATGGGGTCACAAGGTTGAGCCCTTATCCCATAGGATTGGTAGCCTTATACGAAGAGTAAGAGAGGCTGGGTGCGGTGGCTCATGCCTGTAATCCCAGCACTTTGGGAGGCCAAGGTGAGCAAATCACCTGAGGTCAGGAGTTTGAGACTGGTCTGACCAACATGGAGAAACCCCATCTCTACTAAAAATACAAAATTAGCTGGGCATGGTGGTGCATGCCTGTGATCCCAGCTACTAAGGAGGCTGAGGCAGGAGAATCGCTTGAACCCAGGAGGCGGAGCTTGCAGTGAGCTGAGATCCGGCCACTGCACTCCAGCCTGGGCGACAGAGCAAGACTCCATCTCAAAAACAAAAAGCAAATAAAAAGAGTAAGAGAGACAGCTATCTCTGCCTCCACGTGCATGCAGTGAAAGGCCACATGAAGACAGAGCAAGAAGGCAGCCGTCCGCACACCAGGAAGAGAGGCCTCACCAGAAAATGACCCTGCTGGCACCCTCTTCTCAGACTTTCTTTCCAGAGCTGGGAGAAAATACATTTCTGCTGTTTAAGTCCTCCAGTCTGTGTTATTTTGTTATGGCAGCCAGAGAAGACTAAGACACCTGGTATACTGTTGGTCTCTCCCTCTGCAGGGTGACCACAGCAGGGATTCGGGTCTCCTCGCTGCCGTACCCGGCCCTGGAACAGTGCCTGTGCATGGGAGCTGCTCTGGAACATGTGCTGGGTAGGATTCTCCCGGCTATGTTTCCTTGGGTGAGTTTATGGAGTACCAGCGCCGGCTTTAATTTCAATGTCTCTAGGCTGAGCCTGCCTCCTGCAGATTGTCCCAGGCCCCAGCATTCCCTGATGTTTATACCTGTTGGGCACAAAGTGGGCAGGAGAATCGGAGAAAAAGAGAGAATATTCCAAGACTCAGGTCCAGTGACAGCAGGTGGACTGGTATCAAGGGCACCTGAGCACGAAGTCTAAGGTGAGCCGAGGCACAGGTGGGCACGAGAGCCATCGAAGGGCCCAAAGCGGAGAAAGGGTTGTCTGATTTCCACTCCAGAATGGTCACTCTGGCCACAGGGTTTCACAGTGAAGAGAATGGAGTGAAGGGAACTGGCGGGAGGTGTCAGGAATGAAGAAGCCAGAGTTTCTAGCGCCTGACTTGACCAGGGTGGGGTAGGCAGAGTCCAGAATGACCCCGCATTTCTGACCTGGGAAACTGAGTGACTGCTGGTGTCATCTACCAGGACGTGGAAGTCAAAATTACCCAGAAATGGAAGATGAGGCAAGAAGGTAGCTGCATGGCTTTTCAAAGTAACATTAGAGCACTGTCTATAGGAAACTTGGACTTTTACTATTGATCAGGGCTCCAGCTCCGTGTGTTTAGATGTTAACTTGCAGAAGATTGCTCAGGGCAAAATTGTGATGGCAACAAACTCACCCATTTCCCTTTCTACCTCTCCCCCAGCGCGGCCCTTCTCCTCCTTCTCCAGGGGCTAGTCCTGGGCCACCTTGTCCCCATCCAAGTCCCCATTTGCTGCGGTCTGAATGTTTGTCCCTCCAAAACTCATGTTGAAATTCAGTCACCACTGTAACAGTATTCAGAGGTGGAACCTGCAAGAAGTGTTTAGGCCATGAGGGCCCCACCCTCACAAATGGACTAACACCATTATCACAGGAGCGGCTTTGCCCCCTTTTACTTTCTCTCTCTCTTTCTCTCTCTCTCTGTTCTTCGCCATGGAATGATGATTCAGTAGGAAGGCCATCCCCAGATGCCGAGCCCTCGATCTCGGACTTCCCAGCCTCCAGAACTGTGAGCCAATACATATCTGTTCATTATAAATTACCCTGTTTGTGGTATTCTGCACAAAACAGCCTAAGACAGAAAACTGGTACTGAGAGTGGGTGTCGTGATAACAAAGACTTAAAAGTGGGAAAGTGGCTTTGGAACTGGGTAGTGAGTAGAGGCTGGAAGAGTCTGGAGGAGCAAACTAGAAAAAAGCCTGTCACCATGAACAGAACATTAAAAGATCAGAAGAAGAGAAGAGCTGCAGGAAAAGTCTGAAATGTCCTGGATATTAAAGTGGCTGTGATCAGAATGTTGGCAGAAATATGGATGGTGATGAGGTCTCAGAGGGAATTGAGGAATTAGGTATTGGAAACTGGAGACAAGCCCATCCTTACAGTGACAAGGAACTTGGCTGAATTGTGTCCATGCCCAGTGGCTTCATGTTTATGGAAGGCAGATTTTTTTTTTTTTTTTTTTGAGACCGAGTCTCGCACTGTCGCCTGGACTGGAGCACGGAAGGCAGAATTTAAGAGTGATGAGGCCGGGCGCAATGGCTCACGCCTGTAATCCCAGCACTTTGGGAGGCCGAGGCAGGCGGATCACGAGGTCAGGAGATCGAGACCATCCTGGCAAACACGGTGAAACCCCATCTCTACTAAAAATACAAAAAACTAGCAGGGCGAGGTGGCGGGCGCCTGTAGTCCCAGATGCGTGGGAGGCTGAGGCAGGAGAATGGCGTGAACCTGGGAGGCGGAGCTTGCAGTGAGCCGAGATCGCACCACTGCGCTCCAGCTTGGGCGACAGAGCGAGACTCTATCTCAAAAAAAAAAAGAGTGATGAAGCAGGATACCCAGCAGAAGAAATTTCTACGCAAAAATATTGAAGGTGCTGTGTGGTTTCTTTTAATAGCATATAGTAAAATGAAAGAAGAAAGAAATGACTTAAAGACAGAACTTATCATGAAGGCATTTCAGGATATCACAGGCCCAGAGCTCTAGGAGGGGAGAATAGTTTTAGGGGATGGGCTGAGAGCCCCTCCCAGGGCCCGCTGCTCCAGACTGCCTTTGGGACTCTGCTCCTCACATTTCACCGCAGTGCTCCTTGGCTGCTCCAGCTGTGGCTCAGGCCACAGCTCCAGAGGGCGCAAGCAGTAAGCCGTGGCAGCATCCATGTGGTGCTAATTCTGCAGGCACACAGAGTTCAAGAGCAGGGGAGGCATGGCTGCCTCTGCCTGGATTTCAAAGGCTGGATCAGACAGCCTGGGGGTCCAGGTAGACCTGCCGCAGGAGAAGAGCCACTCCAGTGAGTCCTCGCTAGGACAATGCCTCCTGGAGCCACAGGGGCTGGGCTGCCCTTGAGACTCCAGAGCTACAGCCTGACCAGCTGGCAACATCAGCCTGGGAGAGCTGTTGCGGCTGCCGAGCCCACCAAAGCCATGGGGGTGGGGCTGCCCGTGACCCCAGTGTGTCCAGGAGGTAGGATGTGGAGTCAAGCAACATTATTCCCGAGTCTTAAGATTTAATGTTGCTCTTCACGGTTGGTTTTGGAAGTACTTGGGACCAGTTATCCCCTTTTTTCTGGCCGGTTTCTCCCTGAATGGAAATGTCCACCCCACTACTGTCTCATCATTGTATTCTGGAAGCAAGTAACTTGTTTAATTTCACAGGCTCACAGCTGGAGAGGAATTTGCCTCAGGATGAATCACGCCTTGAGTCTCACCCATATCTGATTCAGATGAGACTCTGGGCTTAGGAGTTGCTGCTGGCATCAGCTAAGACGTTTGGGGGCTATCGGGATGGAATACATACATTCTGTATGTGAGAAGGACATGAATTTTGTGGGGGTGGGCCGGGCAGAATGCTACGGTTTGAATGTTTGTCCCCTCCAAAACTCAGGTTGAAGTTTGGTTGCCACTGCAACAGTATTAAGAGAAGGGACCTTTTTGGAGAAAAAAAAAAAATTGTTTGGTTTTTGAGAGGAGGGTTCTCACTGTGTTGCCCAGGCAGGTCTCCAACTCCTGAGCTCAAGTGATCCTCCTACCTCGGCCTTCCGAGTAGCTAGGACTACGGGTGCACACCAGCATGCTTGGCAAGAGGGGGACCTTTAAGAGATGTTTCGTTTATGAGGGCTCTGCCCTCACGAATGAGCTAATGCCCTTACTGCAGCAGTGGGTTTGTCACCATGAGAGTGGGTTTGCCCCTCTTACTCTCTCTTGCTCCCTGGGCCCTTCAGCCATGTGATGCTTTCCACCATGTTATGACACAGCAAGAAGGCCCTTGCCAGATGCCAGCCCCTCAACCTTATACTTCCCGGCTTCCAGAACTGTAAACCAATACATTTCTGTGCAATACCATTACCCACTCTGTGGTATTCTCTTTTTTTTTTTTTTTTTGAGACGGAGTCTCACTCTGTCGCCCAGGCTGGAGTGCAGTGGCCGGATCTCAGCTCACTGC
>NW_022309964.1:0-6034 GCF_002776525.5 Piliocolobus tephrosceles
CTCAGATAATAGCTAGAAAGAACCTTTGTCAGAAATTACTTTCTGATGTGTGACTTTATAATACAGAGCTTCACGTTTCCCTTCTGGGAGCAGCTTGCTGCAAGTGATATTTGGGAGCTCATTGTGGCCTATGGTGAAAAAGGAAATATCCTCAGCAAAAACTGGAAGGAAGCGTTCTGAGAAACTGCATTGCCATGTGTGAATGCGACTCACAGTGTTATACTTTTCTTTTCAGTCATCAGTTTGCTAACACAGTTTTCTTGAAATCAGCAACGGGATACATCTTACCGCAATGAAGCTTATGGTGTCAAAGGAAATATTCTCATACAAAAACTAGAAAGAAGTTTTCTTAGAAACTTCTCTGTGATGTGTGAATTCATCTCACAGAGTTACAGTTACATTTCAAGGAGCAGTCGATTAACACTGTCTTTGAGGAAACTGAGAAGGGCTAGTTCAGGTCGCATTGAGGCCTTCGCTGATAAAGAAAATATCCTCAATGAAAAACGTGAAAGAAGCTTAGTGAGAAACTTCTCTGTGATATGTGAATTCATCTCACAGAGTTACAACTTAGTATTCATGAAGCAGTTTGTTGACAGTGTTTTCGTGGAATCTGCAATGTGGTATTTGGAAACGCATTGAGGCCTATGGTGAAAAAGGAAATATCCTCAGATAATAGCTAGAAAGAAGCTTTGTCAGAAATTACTTTCTGATGTGTGACTTCATCATACAGAGCTTTACGTTTCCTTTCTGGTAGCAGCTTGCTAACACTCTTTTCGTGGATTCTGGAAAGTGATATTTGGGAGCTCATTGTGGCCTATGGTGAAAAAGGAAATATCCTCAGACAAGAACTGGAAGGAAGCGTTCTGAGAAACTGCATTGCCATGTGTGAATGCAACTCACAGAGTTACACTTTTCTCTTCAGTCATCAGTTTCCTAACACAGTTTTCTTGAAATCTACAATGGGATACTTCCTATGACTATGCAGCTTGTGGTGAGAAAGGAAATATCCTCAGATGAAAACGTGAAAAAAGCTTTCTGAGATTGCTTTCTGATCTGTAACTTCATCTCACAGAGTTACACTATTCTTTCCTGCAACCGTTTGCTAGCACTGTCTTTGTGGATTCTCAGACTTGATATTTCCGATAGGTTTGAAGAGTCTAAGGACAAAGGAACTATCCTCCGAGAAAAACCGGAATGAAGCTTTCTGAGAAACTGTTTTGTGATGCGTGAATTCATTTCACAGTGTTACACCACTCTTTCATGGAGGAGTTTTGCTACCACTGATTTTCTGAAATCTCAGAAGTGACATCCTGGATATCGTGGAATCCCATGCTGAATAATGAAATATCCTGAGACAAATCTGCAGAGAAGCCTTCTCAGAAACTTCTTGATTGTGGGTGAATTCAGCTCACAGAGTTTCCTCATTGTTTTCATTGAGAAGCTTGCGAAGAGTGTTTTCGCAGAATCTGTAAAAAGACACACGGCGGCGCTCCGAGACCACAAATAACCTCAGCTCCAAAGAAAGCCGCTTTCTGAGAAACTGCTTTGTGCTGTGTGAATTCAACTCACTGAATTCCAGCTCTATTTCATGGAGCCGTTGGCTAACCCCGTTTTTGTGGTATCTGAGAACTGATATTTCGGATCCCTTTGAAGACTACAGGGCCAAAGGAAACCTCTGCCGATACAAATGAGAAAGAAGATTTCTGAGAAACTTCTTTGTGACCTGTGAATTCATGTCACAGAGTTACACCTTTCTCCTCATGAAGCCGTTGGGTAGGACAGTTATCGTGGAGTTTGCAAAGTGATATTTGGGAGCCCAGTGAGGGCTACGGTGAAAAAGGAAATATCCCCAGAGACAAACTGGAAGGAAGCGTTCTGAGAAACTGCATTGTGACACGTGAATGCAACTCACAGAGTTACACTTTCCTTTTCATGGATCCGTTGGCTAACCCTGTTTTCTTGAAATCTGCATTGGGATATTTCGGAGCGCAATGAAGCTTACGGTGACAAAAGAGATATCTTCAGAGAAAAACTAGAGAGTACCTTTCTGAGAAACTTCTCTATGATAAGTGAATTCATCTCACAGAGTTACAAATTAGTCTTCATGAAGTAGTTTGCTGACAGTGTTTTCGTGGAATCTGTAAATTGATATTTGGGAGCGCATTGTGGCCTATGGTGAAAAAGGAAATATCCTCAGATAACAGCTAGAAAGAAGCTTTCTGAGAGATTGATTTCTGATGTATGAATTCATCATACAGAGTTTCACCATTCCCTTCTGGTAGCAGTTTGCTAACACTATTTTTGCGGATTCTGGAAAGTGATATTTGGGAGTTCATTGTGGCCTATGGTGAAAAGGGAAATATCCTCAGACAAAAACTGGAAGGAAGCCTTCTGAGAAACTACATTGCCATGTGTGAATACGATTCACAGAGTTACAATTTTCTCTTCAGTCATCAGTTTGCCGACACAGTTTTCTTGAAATCTGCAATGGGATACATCTTAGCGCAATGAAGCTTACAGTGTCAAAGGAAATATCCTCATATAAAAACTAGACAGAAGCTTTCTTAGAAACTTCTCTGTGATGTGTGAATTCACCTCACAGATTTACAGTTACATTTCAAGGAGCAGTCGATTATCACTGTCTTTGAGGAAACTGAGAATGGCTAGTTTGGGTCGCATTGAGGGCTACGTTGATAAAGGAAATATCCTCAAGAAAAAACATGAAAGAAGCTTTGTGAGAAACTTCCTTGTGATATGTGAATTCACGTCACAGAGTTACAACTTAGTCTTCATGAAGCAGTTTGCTGACAGTGTTTTCGTGGAATCTGCAAAGTGATATTTGGGACCGCTTTGAGGTGTATGGTGAAAAAGGAAATATCCCCAGATAATACCTAGGAAGAAGCTTTGTCAGAAATTACTTTCTGATGTGTGACTTCATCATACAGAGCTTCATATTCGCCTTCTAGTTGCAGTTTGCTAACACTCTTTTCGTAGATTCTGGAAAGTGATATTTGGGAGCTCATTGTGGCCTATGGTGAAAAGGGAAATATCCTCAGACAAAAACTGGAACGACACCTTCTGAGAAACTGCATTGCCATGTGTGAATGCAACTCACAGAGTTCCACTTTTCCCTTCAGTCATCAGTTTGCTAACACAGTTTTCTTGAAATCTACAAGGGGATACTTCTTAGGACTATGCAGCTTGTGGTGAGAAAGGAAATATCCTTCAATGAAAACGTGAAAGAAGCTTTCTGAGAGATTGCTTTCTGATCTGTAACTTCATCTCACAGAGTTACACTACGATTTCCTGCAACCGTTAGCTAGCACTGTCTTTGTGGATTCTGAGAACTGATATTTCCGATAGGTTTGAAGAGTCTAAGGGCAGAGGAAATATCTTCCGAGAAAAACCGAAATGAAGCTTTCTGAGAAACTGCTTTGTGATGCGTGAATTCATTTCACCGGGTTACACCACCCTTTCACGGAGGTGTTTGCTAGCACTGATTTTCTGGAAACTCTAAAGTGACATCCTGGATATCGTGGAATCCCATGCTGAATAATGAGATATCCTCAGACAAATCTGCAGAGAAGCCTTCTCAGAAACTTCTTGGTTGTGGGTGAATTCTGCTCACAGAGTTTCCTCATGATTTTCATTGAGAAGCTTGCTAAGAGCGTTTTCGCGTTTTCGCAGAATCTATAGAATAACACAAGGTGGCGCTCCGAGACCACAAATAAACTCAGCGCCAAAAGAAAGCCGCTTTCTGAGAAAAGGCTTTTTGCTGCGTGAATTCAACTCACTGAGTTCCAGTTGTATTGGTGGAGCCGTTTTTTAGCCTCGTTTTGGTGGAATCTGAGAGCTGATATTTCGGATCCCTTAGAAGACTAGAGGGCCAAAGGAAATCTCAACCGATACCAATGAGAAAGAAGCTTTCTGAGAAACTTCTTTGTGACCTGTGAATTCATCTCACAGAGTTCCAACTTTCTCCTCATGAAGCCGTTTGCTAAGACAGTTCTCGTGGAGTTTGCAAAGTGATATTTGGGAGCCCAGTGAGGGCTACGGTGAAAAACGAAATATCCTCAGAGAAAAACTGGAAAGAAGCGTTCTGAGAAACTGCATTGTGACACGTGAATGCAACTCACAGAGTTACACTTTCCATTTCATGGATCCGTTGGCTAACCCTGTTTTCTTGAAATCTGCATTGGCATATTTCATAGCGCAATGAAGCTTACGGTGACAAAGGAGATATCGTCAGGGAAAAACTAGAAAATAGCTTTCTGAGAAACTTCTCTGTGATAAGTGAATTCATCTCACAGAGTTACAGCTTAGTCTTCATGAAGCAGTTTGCTGACAGTGTTTTCGTGGAATCTGTAAATTGATATTTGGGAGCGCTTTGAGGCCTATGGTGAAAAAGGAAATATCCTCACATAATAGCTAGAAAGAAGCTTTCTGAGAGATTGCTTACAGATGTGTGAATTCATCATACAGACTTTCACCTTTCCCATCTGGAAGCAGTTTCATAACACTCTTTTGGTGGATTCTGGAAAGTGAGATTTGTGAGCTCATTGTCGCCTATGGTGAAAAGGGAAATATGCTCAGACAAAAACTGGAAGGAAGCCTTCTGAGAAACTGCATTGCCATGTGTGAATGCAATTCACAGAGTTACACTTATCTCTTCAGTCATCAGTTTGCCAACACAGTTTTCTTGTATTCTGAAACGGGATACAACTCGGCGCAATGAAGCTTATGGTGTCAAAAGAAATATCCTCATATAAAATCTAGAAGAAGCTTTCTTAGAAACTTCACTGTGATGTGTGAATTCTTCTCAGAGAGTTACAGTTATATTTCAAGGAGCAGTCTCTTACCACATTCTTTGAGGAAACTGAGAAGGGCTAGTTTGGGACGCATTGAGGACTACGCTGATAAAGGAAATATCCTCCATTAAAAATGTGAAAGAAGCTTTGTGAGAAACTTCTTTGTGATATGTGAATTCATCTCACAGAGTTACAACTTAGTCTTCATGCAGCAGTTTGGTGACAGTGTTTTCCTGGTATCTAGAAAGTGATATTTGGGAGTGCATTGAGGCCTATGGTGAAAAAGGAAATATCCGCAGATAATAGCTAGAAAGAAGCTTTCTGAGAGATTGCTTTCTGATGTGTGAATTCATCACACAGAGTTTCACCTTTCCCTTCTGGTAGCAGTTTGCTAACACTCTTTTCGTGGATTCTGAAAAGTGATATTTGGGAACTCATTGTAGCCTGTGGTGAAAAGGGAAATATCCTCAGACAAAAACTGGAAAGAATCCTTCTGAGAAACTGCATTACAATGAATGAATGCAACTCACAGAGTTACACTTATCTCTTCAGTCATCAGGTTGCCAACACAGTTTTCTTGTACTCTGAAACGGGATACATCTTAGCGCAATGAAGCTTAGGGTGTCAAAAGAAATATCCTCGTATAAAATCTAGAAATGAGCTTTCTTAGAATCTTCTCTGTGATGTGTGAATTCATCTCACAACGTTAAAGTTACATTTCAAGGAGCAGTCGGTTACCACTGTCTTTAAGGAAAATGAGCAGGGCTAGTTTGGGTCACATTGAAGGCTACGCTGATAAAGGAAATATCCTCCATTAAAAACGTGAAAGAAGCTTTGTGAGAAACTTCTTTGCGATATGTGAATTCATCTCACAGAGTTACAACTTAGTCATCATGCAGCAGTTGGCTGAGAGTGTTTTTGTGGAATATGGAAAGTGATATTTGGGAGCGCATTGAGGCCTATGGTGAAAAAGGAAATATCCTCAGATAATGGATAGAAAGAAGCTTTCTGAGGGATTGCTTTTCATCTGTAACTTCATCTCACATAGTTACACTACGATTTCCTGCAACCATTTGCTAACACTGTCTTTGTGGATTCTGAGCACTGATATTTCCGAGAGGTTTGAAGAGTCTAAAGACACAGGAAATATCTTCTGAGAAAAACTGGAATGAAGCTTTCTGAGAAACTGCTTTGTGATGCGTGAATTCATTTCACAGTGTTACACC
>NW_022309969.1:0-2082 GCF_002776525.5 Piliocolobus tephrosceles
TCTGTGGCACTGGAAGATAGAAAAGAATGCTGAGACCACAGCTGTCTAGCTGTGTAAAACCAGAGTTCAAATCCTGGCTATGCAACACCTGGCAACTCACTTAACCTCTCTAAGCTTTGGTTTTCCCATCTGTAATTGGGGGACAGTCATGCCCCCAACTGTAATGAAGGTAAAATGGAGTTAAACCAACAACAGTTGACACTTACTCAATGCTTACTATGAGCTGGACAATTTTACATGGATTACTTCCATTTCTACTCACAGCAACCTGATGAAGTGGATACAATTATCATCCCCATGCAAATGTTGCAGGATGTGTAAACTGAGGTCAAAGAGTACAAGTAACTTGCCAAGGGATTCCAACTTTGGCCCCAGGCACCCAAGCCTGTGCTGCAGCTACTATGCCAAGCACATCAATGAGCACGCAAGAGGCACACCAGTGCTGATACCTCTGCCTCTTCCTAAAAATACTAATCTGACTCAAGACTAATTTTCAAATTCCAAAATGATGGCAACAAAATAGATCTCTAAGTAGATCTCTGATATCATGTGCTCTCCAGCTAGCCCAGGGGGAAGGTAAAAGCTCCAGCTCTAACCATTCCAGGTAGGGCAGGCAGCTGCTCCTAGAGGAAATGGCACGCCGGCGGCACCCCCGGCAGTCAGGAAAGACACAGAAACTCCAGCAGCAGGTTCCTCAGATGTAACAGCACGGACTGGGACGCATGCCCTGTCATGTCACAGAAAGAAAAGCCAAGGGCTCACTCACTCTTTACAGGGCTGGTTGGATGTAGTTCCAGTTGCTACAAAGTTCAGCTGGCATTCAGTGACATACCACCCGTATCTACATAAAGCGAGGCCCATAGACATCAACAAATTTAAGAGAAAGTCTCGATGACCAAAGGGATAATGACTGCTAACCACGAGGCCTTTGTTTGCAGGGTCTAGGCCTATCAGTAAGGGTTTCCAGTACAACATGATAACTTTTTTTCTTTTTATTCCTTTGTGGCCAGCTCTGTCCCATTATTGCAAGTGAAGTCAAAGAGCTAAATGCCAACCTCAGCACACTGGAGGGTGAGTCTTAGAACTGTCTTTTCCAGATGGTTGTCTTCCCACCTTCAAAAGCTGGTACTGTCTGGGTTTGCTTT
This sequence comes from Piliocolobus tephrosceles, assembly GCF_002776525.5. NCBI lineage: Eukaryota > Metazoa > Chordata > Mammalia > Primates > Cercopithecidae > Piliocolobus > Piliocolobus tephrosceles. The sequence goes on from NW_022309969.1 coordinate 1,146, forward strand.
TCAAGGCTGTATAGCTCGAGCTCTCCATCCTGCTTCACATTCTGGAAATTAGAGCCCCAGGAAGGTGCATGGGAGGGCGTGCCTTGTGTATAGAGCATGCACACTTTGGCTAATAACTAACTTCACTGCTGCAAGAGGGGCGGCTCCAGGGAGATGAGATGTAGGTTCAGGAATTAAACCCTCACAAGCACTAACCCAAGCAGTGACATTACATCCCTTCTCTTCAGAGAGATTAACACTAATCTTGACCAGGTTATTCTGGGGTTCTCAGCCTGCAGTGGCTGCCCTGAGCATCAAGTCCATGCACCTTAGCATGGACTACAAGATTCACCACACCCCATCTCCTACTTTCCTCTCTCCACTTCATCTTTCTCTTTACCTTTCTCTGCCCCAGCAATCAAACTGTTTCCACTGCCCTCCTCACCCCTTGCCTTTGCTTTTGCTGTTTTCTCTGCCTGGAAGACCTTCCTCTCCCCTCCATCCTTTCATTCCTTTAACACGGGAGTTCCCAATCCCTGGGCCATAGACAGGTTAGAAACTGGACCGCACAGCAGGAGGTGAGCAGTGGGCAGGCGACTGAGCATTATTGCCTGAGCTCTGCCTCCTGTCAGATCAGCGGCAGCATTAGATTCTCACAGGAGTGCGAACCCTATTGTGGACTGTGCATGCAAGCGATCTAGGTTGCATGTGCCTTATGAGAATCTAATGCCTGATGATCTGAGGTGGAAGAGTTTCATCCCGAAACCGTCCCCCACAACCCCAGGCCATGGAAAAATCATCTTCCATTAAACTGGTCCCTGGTGCCAAAAAGGTTAGGGACTGCTGCTTTAACAGATATGTATTGAGTGCCCATTTCTAAACCTGCAGAGCTTAGCCAGCACTGTGCTAAACCCTGGAGGATTTAATCCTTTCCATTCTCTACCTCTCTTTATATGTT
>NW_022309971.1:0-2274 GCF_002776525.5 Piliocolobus tephrosceles
GGGAGGCCGAGACGGGCAGATCATGAGGTCAGGAGATCGAGACCATCCTGGCTAACACAGTGAAACCCCGTCTCTACTAAAAAAATACAAAAAAACTAGCCGGGCGAGGTGGCGGGCGCCTGTAGTCCCAGCTACTCGGGAGGCTGAGGCAGGAGAATGGTGTAAGCCCCGGAGGCGGAGCTTGCAGTGAGCTGAGATCCGGCCACTGCACCCCAGCCTGGGCAACAGAGCGAGACTCCATCTCAAAAAAAAAAAAAAAAAAAGTGAAAAAACTAAGATTCAGAGATATGGGCTGACTTTCTCAAGGTAACACTGCTAGGAAATGGCAGAACTCAGATTTGAACCCAAGGCCGTCTAATAAAATCAAGCTTCTGTGCATTTCATGCTAGTCTTAACTTCTTCCAACCTTATGCCCTACTTGCCTACCCAGATGGTAGCTGCAGGCATCCTGTTCTCCTTTATCTTCACCTTATCTCATTCCTCACCCCAGGCCCAGCAGGGTGCTTGCCCATGATGTCCCTAGTGACTGTGGATTCAGTGGGACCCTTTGCTTGGGTTTCTTTGGTTTTCCTTATCTGTTCACCCCAGTACCTTGACCCTCGGCTCCTTCAACTGGCATAACCTGTGGCATCAAACATATTCATCCTTTTTTGTTGTTGTTGTTGAGGCAGGTCTCACTCTATCACCCTGGCTGGACTGCAGTGGCATGATCATGGCTCACTGCAGCCTCAACCTTCTAGGCTTAAGTGATCCTCCTGCCTCAGCCTCCTGAGTAGCTGGGACCACAGGCATGTGCCACCATGCCTAATTTAATTTAATTTTTTTTTTTTTTTTGTAGAGATGGAGTCTTGCTATGTTGCCTAGGCTGTTCTACGCACCCCTGGGATCTAGCATCCACCTGCTTTGGCCTTCCAAAGTGTTGGGATTACAGGCATAAGCTACTGTGCCTGGCCAATGTCTTCATCCTTAATGTTGGGATACTAATTCTGGTTGTTGTGATGACTAAAGAAAATAAGTAAAACACCGAGCACATTGCAAGGCATAAAGTCCTCATGTGGGGATTATGATTGTCTTACCAACCCCTGTCCTCAGAGCCTAAGACAATGCTAGGCGCTGATAGAGAGCTAATGGGCATCTGTTGAGTTAAACAGTATGTTGAAAGAACACTGGATTGGGAGTCAGCAGAGCTAGATTTTAATACTGGTTTATGGGCAGTTGTCACTGTTTCTGTCTGAAATTCAGTTTTTTCACTGTCCTTGGGGCCTCTACAGTCTCTTGTAGCTCTTAGGCAAAGTATGAATGCAGGTAAATCCCTCACCCTCAGACCCTCCTTTGACCCAAATCCCCCATCTGACACTGCTAGACCGATTTTGGCAGATGATTTTTTTTCCTACTCCCCCCACCCACCCCATTAAAACTGGCAGGTGATTCTTATCCCAGGATCCTGGCTTTCGTTCCCAGGGAGCTCTGACACCCAGGTGCCACCAGATGGTGCTGTTGACTCATTCTTCATGGGAAGCTGGCTCCCCGGCTCCGCACCTCCCTGCCTCCTAGGAGAGGCCTTCTGGCTCCTCTGGACAGGGTGGGGTTCCTCCATGGAAGACTCCTAGGCCTGGGATAATCCTGGGAGGTGACTCAAGCCTTTCAGAAATTTCCAAGGCCCAAGCCCGCCCTTGGTTTGGCTGTGCAGATTCCAGCACAGAGTTGGCAGGAGGACGGACTGCGTGATTTGTAGAACCCAGTGTAAAATGAAAATGCCTAAATTGCTGATGTCGGCAGCACAGGGAATGCCTAAAAGCCCATGGAATGGTTCTAGTTCAGCCCTCTAGAGCTGACTGTTTCAGGAATTTTGGAAGGGTGTGGTGGCTCACGCCTGTAGTCTCAGCTGCCTGGGAGGCTGAGGCAGCAGGATCACTTTAGCCTGAGAGGCAGAGGTTGCAGTGAGCAGGGATGGAGCCACTGCACCACTCCACCCTGGGTGACAGAGGGAGACCCTGTCTCAAAAAAAAAAAAAAAAAAAAAAAAGGAATTTTAAGAGCTGGTTGTTGAACATGGCCATTATTTAATTAAATTTTATAAACTTACCATTAAATAAGTTATAGAGCTGGGTGTGGTGGCTCATACCTGTAATCGCAATTTTTCAGGCAGCTAAAGCAGGACAATCTCTTGAGCCCCGGAGTTCAAGGTTACAGGGAGGTATGATTACTCCATTGTACTCCAGCCTGGGTGCTGGGTGACAGAGCGAGAGCTCATTTCTTTTTTTTTTTTTTTTTT
>NW_022309971.1:2374-9628 GCF_002776525.5 Piliocolobus tephrosceles
TCTTGCTCTGTTGCCCAGGCTGCAGTGCAGTGGCACGATCTCGGCTCACTACAAGCTCTACCTCCCAGGTTCACGCCATTCTCCTGCCTCAGCCTCCTGAGTAGCTGGGACTACAGGCGCCCGCCACCGCGCCTGGCTAGTTTTTTGTATTTTTTTAGTAGAGACGGGGTTTCACCGTGTTAGCCAGCACGGTCTTGATCTCCTGACCTTGTGATCCGCCTGTCTCGGCCTCCCAAGGTGCTGGGATTACAGGCGTGAGCCACCACGCCCAGCCACGAGAGCTCATTTCTAAAAAATAAATAAATAAAATAAAAACAAAGGTAATAAATACCCCAAACTCATCACTGTGTAATTACTTTTATATATTTCACTATCATTTATGCTCACTTTTTTTTGGCTGGGTACAGGGGACTTTATTGATGGTACATGACAAAGTGGGGTCTCATAGTCCTCTCCCATTCTTCAGGGAGCCTGGCGTGGAAACTGCGTTCAGGATGGGGAGATTCTCAGTGTCGTGGGGGACTGAGTTTGGCAGGGATTCCCCAGCAGCTGAAGGCCTCTCTTCCTCTCGTGCTATCACTGGGGCTGGTGGTTCAGAGGGCTCTTACTCCTTGGAAGCCATGTAGACCATAAGGTATATCGTTCTGTTGCTGTAGCCAAATTCATTGTCATATCAGGAAATGAGCTTGACAAAGTGGTCATTGAGGGTAATGCCATTCCCAGCATCTAAGGTGAAAAAAGTGGGTGTCTCTGTTAAAGTTGGAGGAGACAACCTGGTGCTCAATGTAGCTCAGGAGGCCCTTGAGGGGGGCCTCTGATGCCAGCTTCACCACCTTCTTGATGTCATCATATTTGGCAGCTCTCTCCAGATGGCAGATCAGGTCCACAACCCACGTGTTGGCAGTGGAGACATGGAAGGCCATGCCAGAGAGCTTTCTGTTAAGCTCAGGGATGGCCTTGCCCACAGCCTTGGCAGAGTGGGTAAATGCAGGGATGATGTCCTGGAGAGTCCTGTGGCCATCACGCCACAGTTTCCCAGAGAGGCCATCCGCAGTCTTCTGGGTGGCAATGTTGGCACCAACTGTGGCCATGAGTCCCTCCATGATGCCAAAGTTGTCATGGATGACCTTGGGCAGGATAGCTAAGCAGTTGGCAGTACAGGAAGCATTGCTGACAATCACGAGGTGGTTTTCATACTTCTGAAGGTTCACGCCCACCACAAACATGGGGATATCAACAGAGAGGGCAGAGATGACCCCTTTAGTTGCACCCTCTAAGTGAGCCCCAGCGTTCTCCAAGGCAATGAAGAGGCCAGTGGACTTCACAACATAATCAGCATCAGGACCAGCCCATTTGATTTTGATGGGATCTTGTTCTTGGAAGATGGTGATGGGATTTCCACCGATGACAAACTTCTTGTTCTCAGCCTTGATGGTGCCATGGAACTTGTCATGGGTGGAATCATACTGGAACATGTAGACCATGGAGTTGACCTGAATGAAGTGGTCATTGATGGTAACACTATCCACTTTGCTAGAGTTAAAAGCAGTCCTGGTAAACAGGCTTCCAATATGGTCCGATCTGTTTACTCTGGCCTTCATTCACACCATGATGTCTCAAGGCTGCTGCTGGTGCTACACAAGAAGATATGTCTGTATGTCGTATGGAAAGAGCAGAGGGCTCATCTGTACTCCTGAATTAACTTACATTTATTGTATCTATATGGTGAAAATACTATATAATAGTGTACTTTTTTTTGTTTTTGAGACAGAGTTTCACTTTTGTTGCCCAGGCTGGAGTGCAGCGGCAGTATCTCGTTTCACTGCAATCTCTGCTTCCTGGGTTCAAGTGATTCTTTTCCTCCACCTCCCAAGTAGATGGGGTTACAGGCACACACCACCATGCCTGGCTAATTTTTTGTATTTTTAGTAGAGATGGGGTTTCACCATGTTGGTCAGGCTGGTCTTGAACTCCTGACCCCAAGTGATCCACCCGCCTCGGCCTCCCAAAGTGCTGGGATTACAGGCATGAGCCACCACGTCTAATAGTGTACTATTTATGGACTACATTATGTATCTCTCCTCAACTCTGCATTCAGTGATGTCACATTGGCAGCTTAAAATTGATGAGGGTGGGAGTATTTAATCATTAAAATCCACAAACACTAGAAATCATGCCCCTTCTTCCCTCAAGCCAGTTGTTAAACTTTTACCAGAATACCTGGGTCCTGATTGTACTCCTAATGTCATATGTGATTTTGAGCAAAGCCCTGTTTTCCCCAGACTCCCATGTGTCTATGTATCACTTTATAATTGACAAAAGGGAAGCATCTTTGTGTGCTAGGCGCTGTTGTCTCATAGAATTCTTAGAACTACCCCAGGGGTAGAATATTGTAGTCCAAAGAGCGAAGAAGAACTTTGCTCCAGGGTGGCTCTGTTACCAGAATTCCCAAAAGATGGCACTGTGGACTGGCTTGGAGGTACAAGCCATACTGTCTTTCAGTGCCATGTTCTCCACATTGGTTAAAGGATAACAATTACATACATATGATATATATAATGTAATATATATTACATACATATGATATATAATATAATATATAGTATACATATGGCATATAATATATAATATACATATGGCATATATAATATATATAGTATATACACGGCATATATAATATTATATATAGTATATACATGGCATATATAATATATAGTATACATATGGTATATAATATAATATATATTTTCGCATATAGTATATATAATATAATATATATTATTTACATATGATATATATTTGCATATTATATATAATATATATTATGTATATATTATATATAGTTTTTGAGATGGAGTTTTGCCCTTGTTGCCCAGGCTGGAGTGCAATGGTGCGATCTCGACTCACCGCAACCTCTGCCTCCTGGGTTCAAGCGATTCTCCTGCCTTAGCCTCCCAAGTAGCTGGGATTACAGGCATGCGCCATTACACCCGGCAATGTATATATATTTTAAGATGAGGTCTCACTCTGTCTTCCAGGCTGGAGTGCAGTGGCACGATCTCAGCTCAATGCAACCTCTGCCTCCTGGGCTCAAGCCACCCTCCCACTTCAGCCTCCCAAGTAGCTGGGACCACAGGCACATGCCACTGTGTCTGGCTAATTTTTGTATTTTTATAGATACAGGGTTTTGCCGTGTTGCCTAGGCTGATCTTGAACTCCTGGACTCAAGCAGTCCACCTGCCTTAGCCTCCCAAAGTGCTAGGCTTATAGGCGTGAGCCACCGCATTTGATCAATAATAATATTCTTTTGGGCACCTCCAGCGTTGCTTTTGGGACTCACACACCATAAGCCTCCTTCTTGGCTATTTCTGGAAGTGGGGAAAGATCTAGCTCCCTCTGGCTTCTGTATAAGGGAGGCAGGAGGCGGGAAGTGGAATATTCTTACTACAATAGCGAGGGTTTTTCCCAAAAGGGAGACTGGGCTTGGATGTAGATAACCCGAACATCAACTGTCCTGTTCCCCATTTGCTGCCAAACACATATACTCTGTGTTTTGAACTTAGACTTGCTTCCCAATTAGCATAAAGTAACTACCACTTCTGTAATTAAAAACATTGTTTTAATTACTCTTCAATGAAGGCATCCCAAAGCCTTGACGACTGTCCTCCAGCTCTCTCATAATTCCTGCTTAAGAATCTGCAATCCATGAGTGAATGGTGAAGTTAATCTCCCTATAAAACCACCTAGAGACAATAGTGGCAGAAAGGGAAAAGAAAGAGAAGTAAAAGTATTCAAAATATGTAAATATCTACATCAAGGAAAGAAATTCAAGTAGAGACTATAATCCCTCCCTCTGTGAAGCAGTTTAAGGCTGATCTTGTATTTATGACTTTCATTCTTTACTATCTATTCTAGGTTCCATCTGCCTTCAGTCAGCAACAGATGGTCGAGTTATTTAGCCACAGGAGGGACCACCCCTTCATTCCTGAGTGATCTGTGGCCTAGAAGATCCTTTTGTATAGAACTGCAGTAGTTTTGCAGTGACTTTGATCACAGAATATTGCAGTAGTTGTAGGATGCTCTGGAAACATAGCAAAGTCTATCACTAAACCTCCCTGCCTGCACTCAACCTATTTCCACTTGGTAGCTAGAGTTTAAAATTCTAGAAAAATCTTGATTTTTTTTTTTTTCGGCCTGTCTGTTCAGTGGCAGGAGATGCTCAAAAAGGTTGAGTGGCAATTTCAACTTCCAGTTTGGTGAAAAATTATGTCACTTGATGGAGGCATTTCTCCCTTGGAGACTAAAATTTTAACATACCTCTCCTCCCTACAGTCATGGGGTAAAGAAGCAAATAACTTATGAGTGAGTCAAAAAGTTTCATTGTGGGCCAGGCTCAGTGGCTCACGCCTGTAATCCCAGCACTTTGGGAGGCTGAGGCAGATGGATAGCTTGAGGCCAGGAGTTTGAGACCAGCCTGGGTAACATGGCAAAACCTCGTCTCTAAAAAAATACCAAAAAATTAGCCGGGCTTGGTGGCTCGCACCTGTGGTCCTAGCTACTTGGGAGGCTGAGGTGGGAGGATCAGTTGAGCCCGGGAAGTGGAAGTTGTAGTGAGCCAAGATTGCACCACTGCACTCTACCCTGGGTGACAGAAGGAGACCATGTCTTAAAAAAAAAAAAGTCTAAGTATGAGAGAAACCACTCCTACATTCAGCCCTTGGTTTCTGAACTATGTATCTGGCTAAAGGAGAAATGGTATACTGGTTCAGAGCATATACTGCATCCTTTTAACAGCGCTGTATCTCACAGGGTGCTATCTAACAGCTGGTAGATTACCTGGGCCTTCAGTAGGCTTTGCCACCACTCTAGAAGGTTGGCTGATGGAGCGCAGGTCAGACCAGTGAATACTGTGGTGTCCGCGTACTGTCTCACTTATTTTCTTGTGAAGTAAATTTCATGGTCAGAAACAATATTGTGTGGGACACTAAGACTGTGTATTAAGTCCATAGATGGAGGTTCTGAGAGAAGAATGAGAAGCAGGGAAAGGAAATTCAAATCCAGAGTAAGCACTGTCACCAGTGAGACAAATTGTTCCTTCTTCACAAGGGACATAGTCCTATGTAATTGATCTGCCACCAAATAGTTGGTTTGTTCCGTCAAGGTATGACACCACATCAAGAGTCCAGGACTGTTTGCTCCTGTGGGCAAACTGGGCATCAGTAGGTCAGTAGTGGTGGTTGCCAGGATGGCCTTGGACAGGGATGTCCCTGTTCTTGGGCCTATGCATAATTTCCACTTCTTTCACTATCGTCCTTTGTCCATGAACCCACTGAACAAGAACTGGACTGGCTGGTGGAAAAGGCCATCTAGTTGATATCCACAGAACATCATATCTGCTGATTATTAAAAGCTTCCTGCACAGCGGTGGCCCGTGGCAAGCAATCATTTGGCACACCTGCTGTCTCATGATCTGGGACCATTCCAGGAAATCCACCTTTCCCAAACCTCTTTGTCATTAACTTGCAATCTTTTAAGACCCTGAGCTGCTCACACTATTTGTCATTGGCTGGTGAACTGGTATAGATCCTGATCTCAGGCCATTTCTCCTACGAGGCAAAGTGGACAATGAAATGCACTGCTTACAGTTCTGCCTATTTCTTGCTCTTTCAGAATCTGCCATCTGAAAACCAGGCTCTCATATATTTTTTTCTTTACAGTGGAGCCTTGTCACAATCATTTACATAGTCATGAATATTCTAATGGCTGGGTCTATTTCAGCGGGTCTATCCTTGTTTCTCTCTCCCAAACTTGTTTTGTTGTTGTTGAGACAGAGTCTCACTCCGTTGCCCAGGCTGGAGTACAGTGGTGTCATCTCTGCTCACTGCAACCCCCACCTCCCAGGTTCAAGTGATTCTTGTGCTCCCACTTCCTGAGTAGCTGGAATTACACGCGTGGCCACCAAGCCTGGCTAATTTTTGTGTTTTTTGGTAGAGACAAGGGTTTCGCCATGTTGGCCAGGCCTCTCTGGAACTCCTGACCTCAAGTGATCTGCCTGCCTCGGCCTCCCAAAGTGCTGGGATTACAGGCGTGAGCCACTGCGCCCAGCCTCTCCTGAACTTTTTATCCTCTCATATTGCTTCCTTCAGTAACCATGGCCTATGATTCAGTGTTGATTCTGATTTCAAGACATCTCTGCCTTGAGACAAAGTGGAAAACCACGTGCCTTGCTCCAACTGCCACCAAGAAGAGCTCCTTTCTCTGCTATCCTTCAGAGTGACCTTGCTCAGGCCATGACAGTCCATTTCCAGCTCATACCAGCATGTTGTACAGAGCCATGCATAACAGAATTCACACTCGCTTCCTCCTGTATGGCCTGGGTGGGAGTCTCTGGAGCAGTGTGCAGGAATGGGCACTGGGAGTGAAAACAGCCTGCTCATTGCACCTTCAGGGCTGTTTAGGCCACATTCTCCATGGACCACTTTCACTTGAGAATGACTGAGTATTGGCGATCAGAAAACACCCAATTCATTATGGGCAGCTCAGGTTGCAACGTCACCTGATGCTCTACGGTCAACCATGCAGCCTACTAGAACCATTAGGAAAATCCTAGTAGCTACTACTAGGGCAGGGATGTCATCGAAGAGTACTTCGGATGCAATAATGAACAAATAAAACTTTGGTTCATGTTCTTAAAAAAAAAAAAAAGTAGCTACTAGCTATGAGTAGCTACTACTACTAAAAGTTAGAAGCTATTTCTCAAAAGAAAAATACTCATTATGAATGAGTAACAAAGCTAACAGCTTTGCCTCTAAACTTTGAGGGCTTCTACAGTGATCCCTCTACCAATGATTGCAATAGGCTCAGTATGGCATCATTTCCCTCAGACACTGTTTTTTCTCTTTTTGAGACAGAATCTCGCTCTGTTGCCCAGGCTGGAGTGCAGTGGTGTGATCTCAGCTCACTGCACCCTCCGCCTCCCGGATTCAAGCGATTCTCCTGCCTCAGCCTCCTGAGTAGCTGGGATTACAGGCATCCGTCACCACGCCTGGCTAATTTTGTATTTTTAGTAGAGACGGGATTTCTCCATGTTGGTCAGGCTGGTCTCAAACTCCTGACCTCAGGTGATCCACCCTCATCGGCCTCCCAAAGTGCTGGGATTACAGGTGTGAGCCACTGCAGCTGGCCTTCCCTCAGACACTTTGAGCTGTGGATCTGTTCAGTTGTCAGGACCAAATTGCTGAGCCAGTTTGCACT
>NW_022309972.1:0-5043 GCF_002776525.5 Piliocolobus tephrosceles
CTCCTTCTTCATTTTTTACTTCTTCTTTCTTTTTCTTCTTCTTCCTTTCTCCTTCCTCTTGTAGAGATAGAGTCTTACTATGTTGCCCAGGTTGGTCTTGAACTCCTCTCTCAAGCAATCCTCCCACCTTGGCCTCCCAAAGTCCTAGGACTGTGGAGCAGGAAGGGTTGCCATGGTGCCCAGTCTCCCCTGGTGATTTCTATCCCTTCAGCTCTACCATGCTCAGCCTGGGTCAATGAACTGACAAGGCAATTTGCCTTAGATAAGGCTACCAATGAGAATATCTCCCTGATATATAAAAGCAAGAGAAATGACTGCCAGCCACACTGTGCTGGAAGGCAGAAGCCTCAAGTTCTGGTTTTGACTTTGCCATTGAGTCGCTGTGTGACCTAAGGCAGTACCTCGCCATCTCTGGGCCTTAGTTTCTTTTGGGAATAATTAACAGAATTGAGTTGAGCCTATGTATTAGTTTACTTAGGCTGCCAGAACAAAATATCGCAAACCGGGTGGCTTAGACAACAGAAATCAATTTAAGATCCTGATACAGCATTAATCTCACAGGGTTATTTTGAGAACTGAGATCCTGCATACAAAACTCTCGGCATAGTGTTTGCCACACAGTAAGCTCTCAGTAAATATTTGTCAATGAATGTATGAAGAAATAAAAGTGGAAAATGCAAATAAGTAAAAACACTGACAAGATTACAGCCAGGAAATGGCTGTTGTAATTCTAATTAGATATATAGCCTTCCAGTATTTTCCTATGCAAATAAAGACATATGTTACTACTAAAACAGGACCATATCATACCTGTCAAGATTTTCAAAAAATATTTCATTATTTTATTGAAATGTAAGTCACATACCATTAAGTTTACCTTTTTAAAGTGTACAATCTAGTGGTTTTTAGTATATTCCCAAAGTTGTGCTAACATCATCACTATTTAATCCCAGAACATTTTTACCACCGCGAAGATAAAACTCATGCCCATTAGCAGTTGCTCCTCATTCCTCTCTCTTTCGCCTTCCCCAGACCCTGTCAACCACTCTGTCTCCATGGATTTAACTATTCTGGAAATTACATATACAACATGTGACCTTTTGTGGCTGGCTACTTTCCTTTACCATGATGTTTTCTAGCTTCACCCACATTGTAGCATGTTCTTCTTATGACTGTATGATATGTCTCTGCAAGCATTAATCACACTTTATTTACATATTCATCAGGTCATGGACATGTGGGTTCTGCCCATTTTTTGACTAGGATGAATGACACTGCTCTTTGTGTACAAGTTTTTGTATGGACATGTTTTCAGTTCTCTTGGTTACACACCTAGGAGGGGAATTGCTGGGTCATATGGAAACTCTATGTTGAACTTTTTGAGGAACTGTCTATACCACACAACAATTTATAACCTGTTATTTTCTCCTTCACAACGTATCCTGTCTTCATTGTTAACAAATAGCTGTGCACATCACTATTTTGAGTGAATACATCATATCTCCTTAGCCAGCTGTACCACAGTGTGTTTAGTGAATTCCCTATTGTTGGACATTTAATAATCCCCATGAAAGAGGCTTTGAACGGCTTCCTTGTGTCCCCAGTAGCTTGTAAATGACAGTTTTCCAGGTGTGCTCAGAGCACTCTGTGTCCCCTTAATTTGGTGATTTCACATTGCCTTGATATCACCCCTGCTGCTTCTCCACGCATCTGTCTTGTCTACCAATGGTGAGCCCCTTGAGAAGCTGAACCATGTCTTGAAATAGCCTTTGTATTCATTATATGTGGCCAGGCGACAACTATTTTGGTAAATGTTCACAGAGTGGATGGGTACATGGATGGGTGGATGATTAGAGCCAGGGACTATGGGTGGACAAAGTTCATTTTTACATTCTGTCCAAAAATGCATGCTTTGGAAAGTAGTGAGTTCTCTGACACTGATGGTGTGTGACAGGAGGCTGGGCCAGTTGGCAGGACACTGTGAAGGTAATTCAGGCCTCAGAAAGGCGACTGAATGAAATTTAAGATCGCTTCCAAGCTTGAGAGCCTGCAACGCTATGAAACACAAGCTCTGGGAGCTGAGATATGTCCTAACTTACCCAGCTGAGCTGTGAGGTGTCAGTGGCTCTAACATTTTCCAATTTTTTTCTGAGGACCTCAGATTAAACCTCCCCTTTGCCTGAAAGCATCTGCCTGCTGGTGCGGGCCTTTGGGGGCCCTCACTGTGCACTGAGGTTAGAGTCCTGCAAGGGAGAAACCCTTATGTAACAAGTAGTTGGGCGAGTTTACAGCTCTCTGTAATCTGAGAGTATAGTCCAGAGTGGTTTGATGAAAGAGGGTAAACTGTGGGTGGGTGTGGCTTGAGTTCCCACTAGAAGCCCAGGGAAATCTGGGGAAAGGGAGGGCTTTTCTGCTATCTCCCAGTTAGAGGATTAGGCAATTGGCAGCGCAGGGCTGTAACTCGGGGCAGGGCTGGGCTCCAGGACTGGACAGCGCAGTCCCTCCGAGCTGCACGGAGACCTCTCAGGCCCCGGGAACTGTCACCCTTCCACGATGTGGCTCCGTGCTCTTGTCCTGGCCACTCTTGTTGCTTTCACGGCTTGGGGTGAGTCCTTCTGAAATCAAATATGCGGGGCACTTTTTGAAATCCTTGTTCTGGGCCGAGGTTGACGCAGATGCACAGAAAGGCAAACACACAACAGGTCCGGCTCCGCGGCTGTGCGCGCCCTCCGTACTTGGACTTGGACTTGGAGCAGCTGAGCCTGGCCAGCCCGGTCCGCGCGGAGATGCAGGGAGGGTGAACTTCCTGAGACTGCCCTGCACTGCTCGCCCCCATGCAGGCCGGCATCTGGCCTACCTCAGGCCTCACACAGGAGAAATTTAGGCAGCTCAGTTTACTGTCCCTTAATTAGTGCCGTTATGGCTGGATCACGGAGAGCGGCTCAGGAGAATATTAGGAGTATCGACTCTGGAGCCAGAGTGCCTGGGTTTGAGTTCCCGCTGGGCGCTTCACAGCTGTGTGTCCTTAGACAAGGGACTGAGCCTTTCCATACTTGGGTTACCCCCTCTCTGAAATAGAAGTGGCAGTGCTACCTACCTCATTGGGCTTTGGTGAGGAGGAAATGAGTCATTGTTTTTAAAGCACTCTTGGCAGCGCCTAGTATGTAGAAAGCTCGAAAAAGGGGTGGATAAATAAAGGCTTTGTTTAAAAACGTAGTGTATGAATAGAAAATTTGAGCTGTGGTCAGGCCACTATATCAGGACCTCTTGCCATTAAAAAGACAGTTTCTTACTCATGTTCTCAACAGGAGGAGGACACCAGTGTGGGGGGCACAAGGGGAAGTAGCAGAGCATGGGGAGGGGACAGGGCGGATCTCAGGCCAAGGGGCTTTTACTGTTGCTTCCACTGGAAAGAAGAGGCAAGGCAGGGCAGGCAGGCTGAGTACTGGCGAGCTGGGATAACTCAGGAGGCTCTGGGGCACAGGGACTGTTCCTAGCTGTCTGGCACCTAGCCCTGGCGTGATTAGGACAGGTGGGTAGTGGCCAGGGCGTGGCCACCAGATCAAAGAGGCGGTTGGGGTGTGGGATCCGGGTTGGCTGGACTCTGGGAGGGACAGTTTCTCCAAGGTCCACAAGGCCTGAGATGCCAGAGCATCAGAATACAGAAAGCAAAAGACATGGTACATAGAGGGGTGCAGCGAGGGGCCTCGAAATGCCCCTGTACCATTTTATAGATGGAGAATCTGAGACTCACACAGGGAAATGTACTTGCCCAAGGTCAACCCGAAAATCGTGCCTGGGTCTTTCTCTGGGTCCCGAATCCTGACAGCCCAGGCCCCGTCTGCATCCTGTCTTCCTTCTGGCAGCCTGACACTGTGAGAGCTCTGGAACTGTGGGGAAGGGCAGAGGAAGGGAGGAACCCTACTTGGAACTGAATGTTCCTTTACCTCTGGTTAATCCTGGCAATGCCATCCATTTCCTTCCTTAGGAAGACCATACAGGCTGCCTCCACTTCCTCAGTTCCTCGTCTGTAAAATGGGCATGTTGATGCCTACCTAGCAAGGCTTCTTTGAAGATTAAATAAAGTGGAATGCATGCCTGACACATAGTAGGTGCCCACCATGTTCATGTTTCATATAACATCAGCGGCAGCTGCTCTTGTTCTCATACTTATTTCTGCTTCGCCCCATTCACCCACTTTTTCACCCTTGGCATTCTGTCTGCCATCCTCCTCATCCCGTTGAAGTGAATTCCTGAGCTGAGAAAGACCAGCCCAGTGGTTTCTTCTCTGCCTTGACCTTCCTTCCTCTACTTCCCTGAAGCCCTCAGCACTCTTAGCTGGTTCCTCGATCTCTTCCTCCCTGGGCTTCCAGGACACCGGAATGTTCTCTCCTCCCTACACTGATGGACCTTCTGTCTGGCTGTAGTGGTCCCTGTGTTTGATCTTTGTTTTTTTCCCTTCCCTCTCACACTGGCATCTTCTCCTGTCTAGGAGAAGATTCTACCCTGCTCCCCCACAAAGCTTCCTTCCAGCCTTGAAGTGCGCTTGTCCTGTGGCGTCATCTTGCCATGATATCTCACTGACATCTCCACTGAGCCTGTGTAAACAGGGATCCAACATCACAAGCCATCTCTGGTCTTCTTTCCCTTCCATTTCCTCCACCTCTGATCAGGGACTGAGTCTTTTTCTTTTCTTTTCCTTTTTCTTTTCTTTTCTTTCCCTCCCTCCCTCGCTCCCACTTTCTTTCCTTCCTTCCTTCCTTAGTTCCTTCCTTCCTTAGTTCATTTGTTCCTTCCTTCCTTCCTTCTTTCCTTCCTTCTGTCCTTCCTTCCCTCCTTCCCTCTCTTTCTTTCTCTCTTTCTCTCTCCCTTTCTTTCTTTCTTTCTTTCTTTCTTTCTTTCTTTCTTTCTTTCTTTCTTTCTTTCCTTCCTTCCTTAGTTCCTTGCTTCCTTCCTTCCTTGCTTCCTTCCTTCCTTGTCTCTCTCTCTCCTTCCTTCCTTCCTTCCTTCCTTCCTTCCTTCCTTCCTTCCTTCCTTCCTTCC
>NW_022309972.1:5053-8737 GCF_002776525.5 Piliocolobus tephrosceles
TCCTTCCTTCCTTCCTTCCTTCCTTCCTTCCTTCCTTCCTTCCTTCCGTCTCACTCTTTCACCCAGACTGGAATTGCAGTTGTGCAATCTCAGCTAACTGCAACCTCTGACTCCTGGGTTCAAGTGATTCTCCTGCTTCAGCCTCCTGAGGAGCCAGGATTACAGGCACACGCATGCCCAGCTAATTTTTATATTTTCAGTAGAGAGAGGTTTTCACTATGTTGGCCAGGCTGGTCTTGAACTCCTGACCTCAAGTGATCTGCCTGCCTTGGCCTCCCAAACTGCTGCGATCACAGGTGAGCCACTGTGCCTGGTCTCCAAGTCTTTCAAAATACCTTCTAGACATCATCATATTTCTTCATATTTTTTCTTTTTTTATTTAAAAATTTAAAATAATTTAGATGGGGTGGGAAGATTTCAGGTGAAGACCAGAAATCCCATACAGCACAGAAAACATGGAAATCACCAAGAAAACAGGCCACCTGTAATGCCACCATCCATTGCTATGTCGCTAAACATTCTTCCAAGGATGTCCATCTCAGTATTACTTGTAATTAGCAACAACAACAAAAGAAAAGAGCTAAA
Source organism: Piliocolobus tephrosceles (assembly GCF_002776525.5). Classification (NCBI taxonomy): domain Eukaryota; kingdom Metazoa; phylum Chordata; class Mammalia; order Primates; family Cercopithecidae; genus Piliocolobus; species Piliocolobus tephrosceles. The sequence continues at coordinate 5,639 of NW_022309972.1, forward strand.
TATTGACATTACAGGGTTGGCTATTGATAAGATGAGCATGGAGGCTGTTGTGTAACTGGGCTTTACATAAGGGGTTTCCATTGTGATTGGATATTCCCCTTTAAGACCAAATCCGAATTGTTCTGTTCTGTTCTAGCCCCATGCTTTGAGGGAGGTGTTGACGTCTTGCCTGTATCCAAAGCAGAGCAGCTGGGAGGACAAGAGGCTGGAAATGACTTCCTAGGAGGGAAGCTTAGATCAACTGAGGTCACTGGAGCCAGATAGGACCTGAGGGGTGGGCAGCAAGATCAAGTGTCTGAAAGGCCACAGGCTGTAGGTCAGATCAGGCCAGTACAATCCCATGACAGGTGGAACCAGGACTGATGCAGAGGCTGCGGGAAGTGAATTTCAGCTCAGTGAGGAAGCACTGTCTGTGCTGCAAGAACAGAGCAGACCTGCCCAGGGCCACCACAAGAATCTTCCTCGAACTGACCACATCCTTTATCTGGAATGGTTCCTGCTACTTATTTATCCACTAAAGAAAACTCAAGTGCTTAGACTGGCATTCTAGTCCCTCCCTGACATGCGCTCTGTCATTCCAGGAATATTTTCCACTCCCGGCAGACTCCACCTGGTGCACATGGGCCAGCCCCCTCTCCCAGACAGAGTCTGCATTCTGCTGCTCTGAGCTTCAGCACATTCTCTTCTCTCTGCTGTGTACCACCCCCTGCTTCTCATCTTCCCTGATTCAATCCTCCCCTACCTCAAGTCCCAGCTCCTCCATAATGCCCGCAATCAGAAGGCCTTGCTCCCTCTTCTAATTCCTAGACTGCCTTATGGGTACCTCTCCCAGGACACGACCACTTCCTTCCCAGCTGTAGGCCCAGGTGTATATGTGACCTTTCCCTATAAGGGTCAGTGCTTCTGAGAATATGGGGCACCCCTTGTTCGTCCTCTCATCCAGCATGCACCTCAGTGCCAGGATTCTAATGGATAAATGTTTTCAGAGGCTTCTAAGGGGGAAGCTAAATGTCTTGTTCTTTCCTAGTAGCTTTCCTTCTTGCGTTTATTTTAGGCTAGATGTTTTTATGCCTCCAATTCTGATTTGCTCCTTAAACCAGCTCGATGAGTTAGGAAGGACGTTGATCCTCATCCCTATGGTACATCAAGAGAAACTGAGATCTAGAGGGTTTAGGTGACTTATTTGAGATTACTCACTTAGAAAGTGGCAAACCCCACCTGGAATCCAGGTCCAGCCTTTTGCTTCTGATGCATTCTGATTTCTTCTTCATGTCCAGCAGGGCACCCGTCCTCGCCACCTGTGGTGGACACCGTGCATGGCAAAGTCCTGGGGAAGTTCATCAGCTTAGAAGGATTTGCACAGCCTGTGGCCGTTTTCCTGGGAATCCCTTTTGCCAAGCCGCCTGTTGGACCCCTGAGGTTTACTCCACCGCAGCCTGCAGAGCCATGGAGCTTCGTGAAGAATACCACCTCTTACCCTCCTATGTAAGCCAGGGGTGGTGGCTATGGCATGTGTCCATAGGGATGTTCACCTCAAAGTGATGCAGGAAGGAGTCAAGGCAGTCCCCTGATGAGTTGATCCTTTGCTCTGGAATCCTTAAGATCATTGTAGATCCTTAAGAACATTCCAGAAGTCTCACAGCATTCTGGAGTCCATTATTTAACACATGTTTATTGAGCACTTACTGTGTGCCAGGCATGTGTCTGGTTTCTTGGGATCCATTAGTGAATAAAGCAAACATCCCTAGGTTCATGGAGCGTGCATTCTAGCAGGGGGAGACAGATAAGAATAACATGCAAATTACTCCATGAATTATGTGATATGTTAGAACGGGATAAGTGCCTTGGAAACAAAGAAGCAGTTAAGCAGGTGAGGGAGATCAGAAGGAAGGATCCCATGAATTCCTCTGTTCTGAATTTTGACATAGTTGGGGAGAGGGGTGGGCCAGGAGGTGTGTGGGTGGCAAGTGTACTGAGGTGTCCGCTCGGCAAGTGCTCAACTCTCAGGTGTGCCCAGTTCCGTATTCCTGAGGAGAACGATGGCAGGTGTGTCCATTCACCCTGGCCAAGCTGGGAAGAAAAGCCCAAAGGTTCTAATTGGCCTCACCGCCACTCCCCAGGGTACCAAGGACCCTATAGGCATCAGAGCGGATCCCACTCATCTCAGTAGCTAGGTATTGGGAGGCTTTCCAGCAGTCCACCTCTGACTGCCTTCTTTTCTTTCCTTTTTAAAAAAATAATATTTACTGTTTTTATTTTGTGACTGCAAAAGTAATATATACTTATTATGGAAAATTTAGGAAATTCAAAGAAGGAAAAGTAAGAATATTAAAATCACATACAATATCCCACCACCCAGAGAGAACAACTATCAATATTTTAGATGATAAAGTATTACGATCTAATATTGTGTTTGTATTCTAGTTTTTTTGCCTGTTGCTATACTTTCTTCCTTTAAAGTGTATGTCATGAGCATCATTCCATCCCATGAAATAGCACAGCCTGATGTTAACAGCTGCATTACATTGGGTATTGAACCATAATTAGTTTCCCCAAGCTTTTATTTGGGGTTATTAAGTTACATATGATGTTTTTAATAATATAACCTCATGAATGTGAAACCTTTATGCACACTCATGAATAGTTTAGGATAACTTCTCAGAAATGACATTTCTGAGTGAAAGAGTATATATCTCTTGTTTGATTTCCCTCCCAAAATATTCCAACTACACTCCTCCCACTGATGTATGAAAATCTCCATTTGGCAGACTCTTGGCAATGCTTGGGTTTATTAAAAATGTTTTGACTATTGGATAGGCAAAATAATAATAACAATAACAGCAATAGTATTTTCCTCTTTAGTTTGTGTTTATCTGAAGACCAGTCAAGTTGAGTTCTTTTTCCCTTTCTTCACATTGTAATATCTTTTTAAGACTATTATTATTGTTATGCCGCTTGTACTTGGTGTTCTGTAAGAAAATCTCCCAGGATGGAAATCAAAAAGTCATCTTTGCTGGCTCTGATTCTGTCACTTGACAACTGTGTCATCCCAGAGCCTGAATGCCTCACTTTCCTCATGTACCTAGTGGGGGCAGTGGC
>NW_022309973.1:0-7043 GCF_002776525.5 Piliocolobus tephrosceles
TGGGGTCTGGTCTTAGGGATGAAACCAAGGGAGGTAGGAGTCAGGCGCAGCCTCAGCCCTGCCTCAGGGGCCTCCACTCAAGCACGTATTGAGCGTCTGCTGTTTGTGGGCATTGTCGCATCGCTGTGAAGCCAACCCTCTTCTCAGTGACGAAACAGGCTTGACTCAGGGCTGGTGGGGGGACCGTTGAGATAACGGGGAGGAAGCTGAGGCAACCCCCCGCTCCCCACCCACCCAGTGCCTGCAGCTCTACGCCCCAGGGCTGTCGCCAGACACTATCATGGAGTGTGCAACGGGGGACCGCGGCATGCAGCTCATGCACGCCAATGCCCAGCGGACAGACGCTCTTCAGCCACCGCACAAATATGTGCCCTGGGTCACCGTCAATGGGGTAAGAAGCTTTTTAGCCCTCAGCTTGACACTCATAGTCCCATGGAGTCAGGGATGGACCAGACAGAGGGACCAGGGATAAAGGAGCCCAGACAGAGGTTGCAGTGAGCCGAGATCGCGCCACTGCACTCCAGCCTGGGCGACAAGAGCAAAACTTGATGGCTTTGCATAGGGAAAAAGGGCATTGGGGCTGGAGTTTTGAAAAGTGAGCAGGAGTCCATCAGGCAAAAAAGTGTGTGTATTAATTGGAAGTAGTAAACACCGATAGCCACTCCCGCTGGGACAGGTGTGCCACTGATTTGTGAGGCGGGAGGCGGGGGCCAGACTTGGAAACATGTTCAGCCTGGTTTCTGGGCTGGAACCAGGGTGCATGGGTTGGGGCAGCTGCTGGGAGTGTGTGACCTCTGTCTTGCTTTGTGCAGAAACCCTTGGAAGATCAGAGCCAGCTCCTGACCCTCGTCTGCCAGTTGTACCAGGTAAGCTGGGAGGGGAGCAGTGGGATTCGGGTGGTGGGGGTAGGGTCTGCTTCCAGGACTCCAACTCGTGGCCTTCCCCTCCAGGGCAAGAAGCCAGATATCTGCCCTCCCTCAGCCCGCTCCCTCAGGGGTGTCTGCTTCAAGTGATGGCCGGTGCGCTGTGGAGAGCTGATGGAAGGCAAGCGGGAACCCGGCTTCCTGCCTTTTTTTCTAATCCGGACCCTCGGCACCTGCTTCTCACCAACCAGAAAATTTCTATGCATCCCATGAAGACCAGAAACACAAAATTCCACCTCATAATCACGAATCTTGCTCCACTAAGAATGGTGCTAAAGTAAAACTAGTTTCATAAACCTTTCTGGATGGTGTAATTAATTTGATAAGTCAGCCATTCCCCCTTCCCCAGGCCTGGAGAAACCCCCTCTCTACTAAAAATAGAAAAATTAGCTGGGCATGGTGGCGGGTGCCTGTAATCCCAGCTACTCGGGAGGCTGAAGCAGGAGAATTGCTTGAACCCAGCAGGCACAGGTTGCAGTGAGCCAAGATTGTACCACTGCACGCCAGCCTGGGCGACAAGAGCAAAACTCCGTCTCAAAAAAAAAAAAAGTGACTGGTTGTAGCCAGGCGAGGTGGCTCATGTCTATAATTGCAGTGCTTTGGGAGGTCGAGGTAGGAGGATTGCTTGAGGACAGGACTTTGAGACCAGCCTTGGTTGTCATCATAGCAAGACCCTGTCTTTACAAAACATGAAAATAGAAGGAATCAGCAGGACATGGCAGTGAGCAACTGTGGTACTCGGGAGGCTGAGGCAGGAGGATCACTTGAGCACAGGAGGTCAAGGCTGCAGTGAGCCATAATTACCCCACTGCACTGCAGCCTGGACCAGAGACCAAGACTCTGCCTCTTTTTTTTTTTTTTTTTTTTTGAGATGGAGTTTCGCTCTTGTTGCCCAGGCTGAAGGGAAATGCATGATTTCAGCTCCCCACAACCTCTGCCTCTCCGGTTCAAGCGATTCTCCTGCCCCAGCCTCCTGAGTAGCTGGGATTACAGACACATGCCACCACGCCCAGCTAATTTTCTATTTTTAGTAAATACGGGGTTTCTCCATGCTGGTCAGGTTAGTCTCGAACTCCTGACCTCATGATCTATCTGTCTCGGCCTCCCAAAGTGCTGGGATTACAGGCATGAGCCACCGCACCGGCCAAGACTCTACCTCTTAAAAGAAAAAGAAAGGAAAGAGCATGTTCAGTGTTGTATTTTTTCCTGCTGATGGACTGGTCAAATCATAGATGTATATATTCTTCCTTCAAAGAGGTGAGGCTTAATTCCACTCCCTACAAATACCTTTGCTTCTCTTTATTTTGAGATGGGGTCTAGCTGTGTTGCCCAGGCTCGTCTCAAACTCCTTGGCTCAAGGATCCTTCTTGAGGATCCTGAAGTGCTGCGATTATAGACGTGAGCCAGTGCGCCCGGCCCTACAACCACCTTGATAGTGAACTGGATTTAGTAACTTGATTCCAAAGAGTAGAACAGGGAAAGTGAAAAAGAATACAGTGGCTCACACGTGTAATCCCAGCACTTTGGGAGGCTGAGGTGGGTGGATCACTTGAAGTCAGGAGTTCAAGACCAGCCTGGCCAACATGGCGAAACCCCGTCTCCACTAAAAATACAAAAATTAGGCTGGACGTGGTGGCTCACCTGTAATCCCAGCACTTTGGGAGGCCCAGGCAGGCAGATCACCTAAGGTCAGAAGTTCGAGACCAGCCTGGCGAATATGGCGAAACCCCATCTGTACTAAAAAATACAAAAGTTAGCCAGGCGTGGTGGTGCACACCTGTAATGCCAGCTACTACAGAGGCTGAGATGGGAGAATGGCTTGAACCCAGGTGGCAGGGGTTGCAGTGAGCCGAGATCACGCCACTGCTCTCCAGCCTGGGCAACAGAGTGAGACCCTCGTCTCTAAATAAATAAATAAATAAATAAAAATCATCAAGTAGCAAAGGTGGCATGTTTTGAGATGGCACATCCTGAACTTCCTCATTCCCTGGCTGAATTAGTGGTGGACAGAAATTCAGGGTAGAAGTTCTGAAGTAAGATATCCATAGAAGGGGTAGAAAAAGACAGATTAGAACAAATAGAAAGGAATAAATGTAAGCACACTATGCCAAATATTGTCGAATCAGTATCTTTGTCCTGAGAAGAGGTTAGCTTGGTTACACACTTGTGTCTTATTTTATTTTATTTATTTTTTTGAGACAGAGTTTTGCTGTTCTTGCCCAGGCTGGAGTGCAATGGTGCGACTGTGGTCTCAGCTCACCATAACCTCCACCTCCAGAGTTCAAGCAATTCTCTTGCCTCAGCCTCCTGAGTAGCTGGGATTACAGGCATACGCCACCACGCCCGGCTAATTTTGTATTTTTAGTAGAGACGGGGTTTCCCCATGTTGGCCAGGCTGGTCTTGAACTCCCAACCTCAAGTGATCTGTCTACCTTGGCCTCCCAAAGTGCTGGGATTACAAGCATGAGCCAGTGTGCCCGCCCTTGTGTCTCATTTTAGAAGGGGGTGGCTTAGGAGGGAGTTGGGAACCTATCTAAGTCAGGTCTCTAAATGGTGCAAGCCATCAGGCATTTAATGAGCATTTCTTCTTTCTTTCTCTGTCTCCCCACCCTCACTTTCCTTCCTTCCTTTTTTTTTTTTTTCTTTCTGGAGACAGAGTCTTGCTCTGTCACCCATGCTGGAAAGCAGTGGTGCGATCTCAGCTCACTGCAGCCTCCGCCTTCTGGGCTCAACCAGAGTAGCTGGGACTACAGGTGGGTGCTACCACATCCGGCTAATTTTTTGTATTTTTAGTAGAGATGGAGTTTCACCGTGTTATCCAGGATGGTCTTGATCTCCTGACCTCATGATCCACCTGCCTCAGCCTCCTAAAGTGCTGGGATTACAGGCGTGAGCCACCGCGCCCAGCCACACCTGACTAATTTTTGTATTGGTAGTGGAGACGGGGTTTTGCCATGTTGCTCAAACTAGTCTCAAAGTCCTGGGGTCAAGCGATCTGCCCACGTTGGCCTCCAAAAGTGCTGGGATTACAGGCGTGAGCCACTGCGCCCAGCTCTTCCTTTCCTACTCGAGAGGATCTGGCTCTGTTGCCCAGGCTGCAGTGCAGTGGCACAATCACAGCTTACCGCAGCCATGACCTCCTGGACTCAAGCAGTCCAACTGCCTCAGTCTCTTAAGTCAATGGGACTACAGGCTGGAGTGCAGTGGCACGATCTTGGCTCACTGCAACCTCCGCCTCCCAGGTTCAAGTATTACTCTTGCCTCAGCCTCCCGAATATCTGGGATTATAGGCACACGCCACCACACCCAGGTGATGTTTATATTTTTAGTACAGACAGGGTTTCACCATTTTGGCCAGGCTGGTCTTGAACTCCTGACCTCGTGATCCACCCACCTTGGCCTCTCAAAGTGCTGGGATTACAGGCGTGAGCCACTGCACCCCACCCCAAAGTACACATTTACAAAAAGATTTTGAAAACAATATTTAAGCCAGGCGCGGTGGCTCAAGCCTGTAATCCCAGCACTTTGGGAGGCCGAGACGGGCGGATCACAAGGTCAGGAGATCCAGACCATCCTCGCTAACACGGTGAAACCCCGTCTCTACTAAAAACTACAAAAAACTAGCCGGTCGAGGTGGCGGGCGCCTGTAGTCCCAGCTACCCGGGAGGCTGAGGCAGGAGAATGGTGTGAACCCGGGAGGTGGAGCTTGCAGTGAGCTGAGATCCGGCCACAGCACTCCAGCCTGGGTGACAGAGCTAGACTCCTTCTCAAATGAAAAAAAAAAAAAAAAAAGAAAACAATATTTAAGCAGTCATATTATAAAACATAATTATTGTTGAAAAGCTTATTTATAAGCTGTCATCTCACTTTCATTTAACTTACTTGTGTTCAACAATTATGCATAATTACTCAGGAACATTTCATGAAACACTGAAAAAATCACCATCATCTTAAGTTACCTTTCTTGTTGACAAATCAAGTATCAAAAATCAAAGAAACAAAGAACCAAAAAAATTAAACATAGGGGGCCCAGCACCATGGCTCACACCTGTAATCCCAGTACTTTGGGAGGCCATGGTGGGGGGAATCCCTGGAGACCAGGAGTTCAAGACCAGCCTGGCCAACATAGTGAGATCCCATCTCTATAAAAAATACAAAAAGTGGCCGGGCATGGTGGCTCATGCCTGTAATCCCAGGACTTTGGAGGCTGAGGCAGGCGGATCACCTGAGGTCGGGAGTTAAAGACCAGCCTGACCAACGTGGAGAAACCTCATCTCCATTAAAAATACAACATTCACCAGATGTGGTGGCGAGTGCCTCTAATCCCAGATACTCAGGAGGCTGAGGCAGCAGAATCGCTTGAATTTGGGAGGCAGAGGTTGTGGTGAGCCAAGATCACGCCAGTGCACTTGAGCCTGGGCAACAAGAGCAAAACTCCATCTCCAAAAAAAAAAAAAAATTAGCCGAGCATGGTGGCTCACACCTGTATTCCTAGCTACTTGGGAGACTGAGGCATGAGAACCACTTGAACCTGGGAGGCTGCAGTGAACTGAGATCATGCCACTGCACTCCAGCCTGGGCAGCAGAGTAAAACCTTGTCTCAAAAAATAACCATCCAAGCAACCAAAAAAGAAAAAAAAATGCATATAGGTCTCTCCTTTACTTTTTAAAATTAATTTACTGTCAGGCTTGACACCCATTAAGCAAGTCACCTTTTTTTTTTTTTTTTTTTTAAGACAGGGTCTCACTCTGTCATCCAGACTGGAGTGCAGTGGGGTAACATCACAGCTCACTGCGACCTCTGCCTCCATGGCTCAAGCGATCCTCCCACCTCAGCCTCCCGAGTAGGTGGAACAACAGGTGCGAGCCACAACACTCAGCTAATTTTCTATATTTTTAGTCAAGACAGGTTTTCACTGTGTTACCCAGGCTGGTCTCAAACTCCTGGACTCAAGCAATCCGCCCGCCTTGGCCTCCCAGAGTGCTGGGATTACAGGCATGAGCCACCGTGCCCACCCTCAATTCACTTTGTAAAAATTTATTTATTTTTTGAGACAGGGTCTTGTTCTGTCACCCAGGCTGGAGTGCAGTAATGTGATCACGGCTCATTGCAATCTCCACCTCCAAGGCTCAGGCGATCCTCCCGCCTCAGCCTCCCAAATAGCTGGGACTACAGGCGAGAGCCATGAGCCAGCACGCACAGTAAATTTTTGTTTTTCTTTTTTCTTTTTTTTTTTTTGCAGAGATGGAGTTTTGCCATGTTGCCCAGGCTGTTCCTGAACTCCTGGCTTCAAATGACCCACCTCCATCAGCCTCCCAAAGTGCTGGGATGACATATCTGAGCCACCACCTGGCCAGGCAATTCACTTTTATTGCATGTATTGTTCTTACGTTTAATTTACAGTTTACACTTTTATAATCTTCAACATGTAAAAATAACATAAGTCTGTTTGACTAGTCTTAATTTACATAAGCGAATGTGGTTTTCTAAAGTCAATGAAATAGAGCTCCTTCACAAGTTAATCTTTAGGAATTCCATCAAGAGGGAGAAAGTATTACATACCTATAACATATACGTATAAACATAAATAGGTGCAGTCAGAGATCTTAGAGCTTTCATTTTAAAACTATAGCTGTGAGACAGGTGTGATAATACAAAACTCACTAGTTTAAAAAAAATGGTGGAGCCGGGCACGGTGGCTCACGCCTGTAATCCTAGCACTTTGAGAGGCTGAGGTGGGCAGATCATTTGAGGCCAGGGAGTTTGAGAGCAGCCTTGGCAACAAGGAGAAGCCCTGTCTCTACTAAAAATACAAAAATTAGCCAGGCACATTGGTTCACACCCATAATCCCAGTAATTTGGGAGGTCGAGGAGGGCTGATCACCTGACGTTGGGAGTTCGAGACCAGCCTGACCAACATGGAGAAAACTTGTCGCTACCAAAAACACAAAATTAGCCAGGTGTTGTGGCACATGCCTGTAAACCCAGCTACTCGGGAGGCTGAGGCAGGAGAATCACTTGAACCCGGGAGGCAGAGGTTGCAGGGAGCCGAGATCGTGCCACTGCACTCAGTCTGGGTGACCGAGCGAGACTCAATCTCAAAAAATATAAATACATAA
>NW_022309974.1:0-606 GCF_002776525.5 Piliocolobus tephrosceles
TGACAAAATAAAAAAGGGAGAATGGTACCCTACTAAGGGCACCCCTAGAAATATCCTTAATCACACACTTTTTATTTTAAATTTTTTAAATTTGGATAACCTGAACAGATCAGCAGCTGATCGATTTTGGCATTCCGAGTCCAAAAAACAATTTGCCATGGTTAAATGGAAAGACCCCTTAGACAACACATGGCATGGTCCAGACCCAGTGTTAATCTGGGGAAGAGGCTCAGTTTGTGCTTTTTCCCAAACTCATGATGCAGCCAGATGGCTACCAGAGCGACTGGTAAGACAGGTACCTAACAATAGCCAATCCAGGGAGTAATTTTCTCCCTGAGAGTACTCTTTTCCTCTATTGCAGAGATGAACTCCAACTACAAGCTCCTCTGGACCATGGTGCTGATTTGCCAAGCATTCCAGGTTCATGCCGGCTTTGGTAATCCCCATGAGGCCCGTAAATATATACGACAACGATATGGTAAGCCCTGTGATTGTTATGGGGGATATGTGGCCTCCCTTCCAAATACGTACATCTCAGCTGTGTCCTGCTCCGCTTACACAGCATACCTGTCTAGTGACTCTCTTAAGTGGAGGTGTGTGTCAACC
>NW_022309974.1:616-1217 GCF_002776525.5 Piliocolobus tephrosceles
GCTGATGAACGTGCTGAGGACGTTGGTACAGGATTCTGGCCTCCCCAAAAGAACTGCTTTGACAAACCTGCTTGCCTTACCCAGCACTAAGGATAAACAAACTCTGAAAATAAACGCCCCTTCCTGGCCCAGCAGCCCACAGCCTAATATTTATACCCCAGCTTTCAGAAATGTCACTTGCCTGCTGGTTCACCCTCACTAGGGTGGCAGCTGCACAGGAGCAGCTGGGCTCACCCGTTAAACAAGAAGCCAATAGCTGGACAGTGACACTCAGACCCCAGCCTGGGTGAGCCTGGCTGAAAGCCCCCTTCTTTCAGGTCCCACGGTGGAGAGAGGGGGCGGAGCATACACAACTCTACTGCCCTCATCCTTCAGCTGTGCTTCCTCCTGGGAGAGGGAGCCGCTCATTCATTTGGCCAAAGCCTTCTTGAGGGCTGTAGGTTTGACAGGCTGGGTGTGTGGGGGCCACTGTGCTAGCGAGAGAGGCTGGTGTGTCAGAAGGCAGCCACCTGGCCAGAGGAGGGTCAATGCCCTTGGTGACCTCCTTCCCCTGGCTGGACACAGCGCCCTGCACTCTCCACATGTCACTGCTCCCCTCAGA
>NW_022309975.1:0-1829 GCF_002776525.5 Piliocolobus tephrosceles
CTCAAATTCCATAAAAACAGTGCTAGCAAACAGCTTCATGAAAGAATTATGTAACATTTTGAGATGAATTCACACGTCACAAAGCAGTTTCTCGGAAAGCTTCTATCTGTTTTTTATCTGAGGATATTTCCTTTGTCAACATAGGCTTCAAAGCGATTCAAAATATCACTTCTCAGATTCCACAAAAACAATGCGAGCCAATAGCTCTAGGAAAGAGTGATGTAACTCTGGGAGATGAAGTCACAAATCACAAGGCAGTTTCTCAGAAGCTTCTTTTAGGTTTTTATCTGAGGATATTTCTTTTGTCACCATAGGCTTCAAAGTGATCAAAAATATCCCTTCTCAGATTCCATAAAAACAGTGCTAGCAAACGCCTCCATGAAAGAGTTGTGTAACACTCTGAGATGAATTCAAACATCACAAAACAGTTTTTCAGAAGGCTTCTTTCTTGTTTTTATCTGAGGAGATTTCAGACCTCAATGTACTCCCATATATCTCATTGTAGATTCTGTGAAAACATTGTTAGGAAACTTCTCAAGGAATAGAGTGGTGTAACTCTGTGAGATGAATTCACACATCACAAAGCAGTTTCTCAGAAGGCTTCTCTCCAGTTTTTATCTAAGGATATTTAATTTTTCACCATAGGACTCAATGCCCTCAGAATATCCCATGGCAGATTCCACAAAAACAGTGTTAGCAAACTGCTCAATGTAACGAAAAGTGTCTCTCTGTGAGATGAATACACTCATCACAAAGCAGTTTCTCAAGAAGCTTTTTCTAGTTTTATCTGAGGATATTTCCTTTATTACCTTAGGCTTCAAAGCGATCAAAAATATCCCTTCTTAGATTGAATACATACAGTTCTAGCAAACTGTTCCTTGAAAGAATAGTGTAACTCTGTGTGATGAATTCACAGATCACAAAGCCGTTTCAGAAAGCTTCTTTCTTCTTTTTAGCCAAGGATATATACTTTTTAAATGAGGGCCTCAACGGACTCCTGTAATCTCATTGCAGATTCTGCACAAACAGTGTTAGCAAAACTCTCAATGAAAGCAATGGTGTCATCCTCTGAGATGAATTCACCACAAACACACAACTAAGCAGTTTCTAAGAAGTCACCTCTCCAGTTTTTATCTGAGGATATTTTATTTCTCACCATTGGATTCTATGCTATCAAAGATATCAGTCCTGAGATTCCACAAAACAGTGCTAGCCAACTCCTCCATGAAAGAGTGGTGTAAGTCTGTGAGATGAATTCACACATCACAAAGCAGTTTCTCAGAAATCTTTCTAGTTTTCATCTGAGGATATTTCCTTTGTCACCATAGATTTCAAAGCAATCCAAAATATCACTTCTCACATTCCACAAAAACAGTGCTAGCCAACGGCTCCACAAAAGAGTGTTGTAACTCCTTGAGATGAATTCAAAAATTACAAAGCAGTTTCTCAGAAACTTCTTTCTTGTTGTTATCTGAGGATATTTCCTATTTGAACACAGGCCTCAATGCGCTGCTGTATACCTCATTGCAGATCCCTCGAAAATATTGTTAGAAAACTTCTCAATGAAAAGTGTGGTGTAGCTCTGTGAGATGAATGCACACATCACAAAGTAGTTTCCCAGAAGGCTTCTCTCCAGCTTTTATTTAAGGATATTATTTTTTTTACCATAGAACTCAATGCCCTTGGGATATCCCATGGCAGATTCCACAAAAACAGTGTTAGTAAACTGCTCAGTGTATCGAAAAGTGTATCTCTGTGAAGGGAATACACTCATCACAAAGCAGTTTCTCAAAAAGCTTTTACTAGTTTTATCTGATGATATTTCCTTT
>NW_022309975.1:1839-5490 GCF_002776525.5 Piliocolobus tephrosceles
ACTTCTTTCTTGTTTTTATCTGAGGATCTTACAGTCCTCAATGTGCTACCATATATCTCAGTGCAGATTCCAGGAAAATATTGTTAGGAAACTTCTCAGGGAATAGAATGGTGTAAATCTGTGAGATGAATTCATACATCACAAAGCAGTTTCTCAGAAGGCTTCTCTCCAGTTTTAATCTAAGGATGTTTAATTTTTCACCATAGGACTCAATGCCCTTGGAGTATCAAATGGCTAATTCCACGAAAATAGTGTTAGCAAACTGCTCAATGTAACGAAAAGTGTATTTCTGTGAAGGGAATACATGCATCACAAAGCAGTTTCTGAAAAACCTTTTCTATTTTTATCTGAGGATATTTCTTTCGTTACCATAGGCTTCAGAGAGATCCAAATTATCCCTTCTCCAATTGAACAAATACAGTTCTAGCAAACTGTCCCTTGAAAGAATAGTGTAACTCTGTGTGATAAATTCACATATCATGAAACCGTTTCTCAGAAAGCTTCTTTCTTCTTTTTATCCGATGATATTTCCTTTTTAAACACGGGCCTCAAGGCACTACCTTATATCTCATTGCAGATTCTGTGAAAACAGTGTTAGCAAGCCTCTCAATGAAGCAAAGGTGTAACTCTCTGAGATGAATTCACACACTACAAAGCAGTTTCTGAGAAGGCTTCTCTCCATTTTTATCTGAGGATATTTCATTTCTCACCATAGGATTTTGTGCTATCCAACATATCACTCTTGAGATTCCCCAAAAATACTGCAAGCAAACTCCTCCAGGAAAGAGTGTTGTAATTCTGTGAGATGAATTCACACATCACAAAGAAGTTTCTCGGAAAGCTTATTTCTTGTTTTTATATGAGGATATTTCCTATTTAAACAAAGGCCTCGATGCACTACTGTGTAGCTCGTTGCAGATTCCTCGAAAATATTGTTAGAAAACTTCTCAATGAAAAGTGTGGTGTAGCTCGGGGAAATGAATGCACACATCACAAGGCAGTATCTCACAATCCTTCTCTCCAGTTTTTATCTAATGATATTTAATTTTTCAACATAAGACTCAATGCCCTTGGAATATCCCATGGCAGATTCCACGAAAACAGTGTTAGCAAACTGCTCAATGTAACGAAAACTGTATCTCTGTGAGATGAATACAATAATCAGAAAGCAGTTTCTCCAAAACCTTTTTCTAGTTTTATCTGAGGATATTTCCTTTGTTACCATAGGCATCAAAGTGATCCAAAATGTCCCTTCTCAGATTTCACAAATACAATGCTAGCAAACTGATCCATGAAAGAGTAGTATAACAATGTGTGATTAATTTTCACATCACAAAACAGTTTCTCAGAAATCTTCTTTCTTCTTTTTATCTGAAAATGTTTCATTTTTAAACACGGGCCTCAATGCACTCCCATACATCTCATTGCAGATTCTGCAAAAGCAGTGTTAGCAAACTTCTCAATGAAAGCAATGGTGTAACTCAGTAAGAAGAATTCACATACTAAAAAGCAGTTTCTGAGAAGGCTTGTGTCCAGTTTTTTTCTGAGGATATTTCGTTTGTCACCGTAGGATTCTATGCTATCCAAAATATCACTTCTGTAATTCCACAACAACAGTGCTAGCACATTCTTTCATGAAAGAGTGGTGTAACTCTGTGAGATGCATTCTCATATCACAAAGCAGTTTCTCAGAAAGATTCTTTCTAGTTTTTATCTGAGGATATTTCCTTTGTCACCATAGGCTTCAAAGCGATCAAAAGTATCACTTCTCAGATTCTACAAAAACAGTGCTAGCCAACGGCTCCATGAAAAAGGGGTGTAACTCTCTGAGGTGAATTCACACTTCATAAAACAATTTCTCAGAAAGCTTCTTTCTGGTTTTTATCTGAGGATATTTCCTTTGTCACCATACGCTTCAAAGCGATCATAAATATCCCTTGTCAGATTCCACAAAAAGAGTGCTAGCCAATGGCTCCATGAAAGAGTGGTGTAACTCTGTGAGACGATTTCAAAAATCACAAAGCTGTTTCTCAGAAAGTTTCTTTCTGGTTTTTATCTTAGGATATGTCCTTTGTCACTGTTGGCTTCAAAGTGATTCAAAATATCCCTTCTTAGATTCCACAAAAAAAGTGCTAGCAAACGGCTCCCTGAAAAAGTTGTGTACAACTGTGAGATGAATTCACGCATCACCAAACGGTTTCTCAGAAAGTTTCTTTCTCGTTTTTATCTGAGGACATTTCGTTTGTCACCCTAGGCTTCAAAGTGATCAAAGATATCTGTTCTGAGATTCCACAAAAAACAATGCTAACAAATGGCTCCATGAAAGAGTAGTTTAACTCTGAGATGAATTCATACATCACAAAGCAGTTTCTCAGAAAGCTTCTTTCTAGTTTTTATCTGAGGATATTTCCTTTGTCAAGATAGGCTTCAAAGCGATCCAAAATATCACTTCGCAGATTCCACAAAAACAGTGCCAGCCAACGACTCCACAAAAGAGTGGTGTAACCATGAGATGTATTCACAAACCACAAAGCTCTTTCTAAGAAAGCTTCTTTCTGGATTTTATCTGACAATTTTTCCTTTGTCACCATAGGCTTCAAAGTGATTCAAATAATCCCTTCTCAGATTCCACAAAAACAATGCTAGCAAAGGGCTCCCTGAAAGAGTTGTGTAACACTGTGAGATGAATGCACACATCACAAAGCAGTTTCTCAGAAAGCTTCTTTCTAGTTTTAATCTGAACATATTTCCTTTTTCACCTTAAGCCTCAAAGTGCTCTAATATATACCTTTGCAGATTCCACAAAAACAGTGTTAGCAAACTGGTCCATGAAAAGAAAGGTGTAACTCTGTGAGATGAATGTACACATCACAAAGAAGTTTCTCTGAAAGCTTCTTTCTAGTTTTAATCTGAGGAAATTTTCTTTGACACCATAGGCTTCAAAGCAATCCAAAATATCCCTTCTCAGATTCCCCAAAAACAGTGCTATCAAATGCATACATTGAAAGGATCATGTAACTCTGTGAGATGAATTCACAAATCACAAAGGAGTTTCTTAGAAAGTTTCTTTCTAGTTTTTATCTGAGGATATTTAATTTTTAACAATAGGCTTCAATACGCTCCAAAATATGCCTTTGCAGATTCCAAGAAAACAGTGTTAGCAAACTGTTTAATGAAAAGAACAGTGTAATTCTGTGAGTTGAATTCACACATCACAAAGGAATTTCTCAGAAAGCTTCTTTCTGATTTTTCTATGAGGTTATTTCCTTTTTCAAAATAGGCCACAAAGTGCTCGAAAAATTTTTTTGCAGATTCCATGAAAACTGTGTTAGCAACTGATCCATGAAAATAAAGGTGTAACTCTCTGAAATGAATTCACAAATCACCAAGAACTTTCTCAGAAAGGTTCATTCTATTTTTTACTGAAGATATTTCCTTAGTCACCATTGGCTTCAAAGCAATCCAGAATATCCCTTCTCAGATTCCCCAAACACCATGCTAACAAATTTATCCATGAAAAGAATCATGTAACTCCGTGAGAAGAATTAACACATCATAAAGCAGTTTCTCAGAAAGTATCGTTCTAATTTTTGTCTGAGGATATTTCCTTATTCACAATAAATTTCAATGCGCTCCGAAATATCCCATTGC